>NW_005370956.1:181034-184700 GCF_000412655.1 Myotis brandtii | reverse complement strand
GTCACCCCTAACTGCCTTCCCCTGCAGGCCTGATCACCCCCAAGTACCTTCCCTTTCAGTCCTGGTCCATCCCAACTGCTCTCCCCTGCTGACTTGATCGCCCTCAACTGCCCTACCCTGCAGGCCATCTTGTGGTGGTCATCTTGTGTCCACAAGGGGGAGGCCATCTTTGACCACATGGGGCGGCCATCTTGTGTATTGGAGTGATGGTCAATTTGCGTATTACCTCTTTATTATATAGGATTGTTTAAGGTATTACATATAGTACATATGTCTCCCTTTTTTCCCCCCATTGACCTCCCCCTGGGCTCCCCTACCCTCCAGCACTTGCCCTCACACCCCTCCCAGTGTCTTGCATCTGTTAGTTGTGCTTATGTGCATGCATGCAAGTCCTTCAGTTGACCTCTTACCCACCTAAAACCCTCCCCTACCTTCCCGCTGTAGTTTGACAGTCTGTTAAATGCTTTTTTGCCTCTATTTTTGTTCAACAGTTTATAATGTTCTTTATTATCCATAAATGAGTGAGATCATGTGGTATTTATCTTTCACTAACTGGCTTATTTCGCTTAGCATAATACTCTCCAGTTCCATCCATGCTGTTGTAAGTGGTAAGAATTCTTTCTTTTTTTTACAGCAGCATAGTGTTCTATTGTGTAGATGTACCACAGTTTTCTAATCACTTCATGGGTATTTAGGCTGTTTCCAAATCTTAGCTATTGTAAATTGTGCTGTTATGAACATAGGGATGCATATATCTTTTCTGATTGGTGTTTCTGTTTTCCTGGGATATATTCCTAGAAGTGGTATTACTGGGTAAATGGCAGTTACATTTTTAATTTTTTGAGGAAACGCCATACTGTTTTCCACAGTGGCTGCACCAGTATGCATTCCCACCAAAAGTTCTGAATCACTATTTTTTGCAATGTTTTCATCTGGTGCTAACCTGATAGAACTAAGGTCGTTTTGAATAGATTGTTTATATTTAGTAGCTCTTAACTGAATCATATTGATTATTTCCTTCAATAATTCACTCTTGCGATTCTAACTTGGGGTCTAGGAGGACAGAGTGAGGGTGAGAGTGTGAATGGGTAAGCATGTGCCCAGGAAAGCATGCATGAGTGTGAGTGTGGGTGAGTGTCTGTCAGTGCAGGAACTCAGGGTGGGCGGTTGGGACTCTCCTGGTGGGGAAGTTAGCGTACACCACTGTGTGCTGCTTGGCTGGGTGCTTCTCTCCACTTGGGATTGGAGAGTGCACAATTTAGAACTATCTTCAGAGTCCTCCTTGGAGGAGGCTTCAGGGAGTGACTGTGACCCAGCACCCCTGGCCTCACCACTGCAACCCCACACTCCCTACCCTACCACCACTACCTGGTACCCCCTCTCCTCTCGCCTCCCAAGCTCCGCTGCCACCACAACACATCACACCTCCTCTACCGTGCATGCCTCCCTGGCCACCAACACTTTACCTCATAGTTGACCTCCACGCCAGCCAGTCGATGCAGCCTTACCTCCAGAAGTCAGGGTGTTTGTCTGGGAGGGGGCTGTTGCTTCCTGCAGCCAGGGGTGCTACTAGAATCAAAGGACAGATGGAAACAGAAAATTCTGCAGATCTGTGGGAACTCTTAGTAGTAACAGGACATGAACTGGACAGAAAAGATCAATCCTGCCCAAGTGGAGCACAAGGAAGGTGCCCTTTCCCCCACCTGCAGAACAACTGCTTCTGCTCTGCCCTGCAGCAACCCAAGGCAAGGGCGAATGGAGCTGAACTAAAAATCTGCACACCTGCTGCTGGGTCTGGTGGTGGAGGGAGACTTGGACATTGGGCCTGGTCAGAGGGGGCCTGGGCAGAGGCTCCACCCAGTGTTACCAAATGGTGCTGAAAGTTTGGAGTGCCAACCTAAGTTGTTGTTTTTTTTATTTTTAATTTATTTTTTTTCATTTTATTAATATTTTTAAGCCCCTCCTGCTTCACTTGGGAGTGAAGGTATGCCATCAAGCCAGGCAGAGCTGAGACAGTGAAAGGAGAGAAAGTGCCCTCACCCTACAAGTTACAGACACTAATCATAACTAGATTCTGTTCAAACCATCTGGCTAGGACTCAGAAATCACTTCAGGGCCTAGGCCCATGGTGGCAGGGAGAACAGCTCAGAACAGGGACATTCAAGGTGCAAGACCTGAGACAGATCCAGCATCTGGGCTTCGGAGGTCCTTCCCACTGGACTACTTGGGGCTCCACCCTGCTGGGCATCAGCCAGGTTTCCAAGGGCCAGGTAGGTACACTGACTCATATTGGCCTACACCAGAGAACCTCCTGGAGGCCAAGAACCAACACACCAAAGGGCCAGAGTGCATAACATCAGAGCAAAATCTTGCAAGCTCCATAAATATACTAGTAGATCCAAAGTTCATTTATCTTTCTTACTTGCCTCCATATTCTCCTTTTTAGTTCTTTCTCCCCATCCCAATTCTTTTGGTCTTGTGTCATTTAATACTCCTGTTTTCTTTTTGTTCTTTTCATTATTTTTGGTCTCTGCTGTTGTTTTGTTGTGTTGTTACCAGTTTGGTATTGCTTTCTCTTCTTCTGTTCTGTCAGCACCTGTATAACAGCTGGCATGACATGGTCAGATTCGAGCCTTACAGTCAGCAAGCTGGAGAGGAGATCCAACCCTCAACTGGGCATCAGAAACCAAGACATAATTACAACAGTAGGACTCAAATAACCCACACAAAGGACATTCCTAGAGCATTCAGCTCAGGAGATGAAAAGGTTTCACCACTGGGTCCCACAAGATACTTTATACATAAGGTCATTCCACAAAGTCTGGAAGGCATAGCAGTTGTATCTAATACATGGAAACAAACATAAAGAGTAAGCTAAAATGGGAAGATTAAAAAAATAAAAAACCTCCCAAATGAAAGAAAAGGAGGATTGCCAGAAAAGGTATCTAAATAAAATGGAGGCAAGCAATTTATCAGATATAGGCCTTAAAGTAATGGTTATCAGGATTCTCAAACTACTTAGTAAAAACTACAGGCAATATAAATACAATAATAAAGCACTTATGGGAACTACATCAGCATGAATAAAGATATAGAAGCTATGAATAAGAACCAATTGGAAAAGAAGAATGACATAGATGAAATAAAGAATATCCTGGAAGAAATCAACAGTAGATTAGAAAAGGTGAGGACCAAATCAGTGATTTAGAAGACAAGCTAGAAAAAAAAAAAAACACTGTTAGAGCAGCAATTACAAAAAAATATAATTAAAAAGCTGGATGAGCCTGGCTGGTGTGGCTCAGTGGTTGTGCATCGACCAATGAACCAGGAGGTCAGGGGTTTGATTCCCAGTCAGGGCACATGCCCAGGTTGCGGGTTTGAACCCCAGTAGGGGGCATGTAGGAGGCAGCTGATTGATGTTTCCCTCTCGTTGATGTTCCTATCTCTATCTTCTTCTCCCTTCTTCTCTCTCTAAAAATAAATAAAATTATATATTTTAAAAAAGCATTATGATAGTTTAAGGAAACTTTGGGACACCATGAAACATAACAACATCAGGAGAAACCAAGATGGCGGCATAGGTAAACACCGAAAATTGCTGCCTCACACAACCACTTCAAAAATACAACTAAAAGACAAAACGGACATCATCCAGACCCATAGGAA
>NW_005370956.1:171379-174232 GCF_000412655.1 Myotis brandtii | reverse complement strand
GGAAGAAGAAAAAGGAGGTAAAGATACAAATTGTGAACAACAAATACACATATATCAACAAGTGAATCTAAAAATCAAGTGAATAAATAATCTGATGAACAGAATAAACTGGTGAATATAATAGAATCAGGGGCATAGAAAGAATGGACTGACTATTCTGGGGGGGGGGGGGTGTCGGGGTGTGGGAAGAGACTGGACAAAAATCGTACACCTATGGATGAGGACAGTGGGGGAGGTGTAAGGGCATAGGGTAGGGTGGGAACCAGGTGTAGGGGAGCTATGGGAGGAAAAAAGAGGAACAACTGTAATAATCTCAACAATAAAGATTTAATTTTTTTAAAAAAGAAACATAACAACATCTACATCATAGGGATATCCGATGGAGAGGAATATGAGCAAGTAATAGAGAACCTGTTTGAAGAGAAAAATGAAAGAAAACTTCTCTGTTCTAGTGGAGGAAAAGTCACAGAAGTTCAGGAAACACAGATATCCTAATCAGGAAGAACTAAAAAAAAAAAAAAACACACCAAGACACATAATAATTAAAATGGCAAACATTAAAGACAAAGAAAGAATCTTAAAGGCAGCAAGAGAGACAAAAATTTACCTATAAGGGAGCTCCCATTGGACTGTCAACTGATTTCTCAATAGAAATACTTCAGGCCAGAAGGGAGTGGCATGAAGTATCTATAGGTATAAAAGCTTAAGCGACCAGAATGCCAGAACGACTGGAACGACCAGAACGACTTCTTTGCTATGACACACACTGACCACCAGCGGGCAGACACTCAATGCATGAGCTACCCCCTGGTGGTCAGAGTGCTCCCATAGCCAACTTCCTGTGGCCGGCCAACCTCCCCTTGTCCCTCCCCATGCTGGCCAACCTCCTGCGGTCCCTCCTCCTGCCCAGAAGGCCCTGGCCAGCAGCCAGCAGCTGGCAGGAAGGCCCTGGCAGGCAGCCTGAAGGAAGGCCCCGATTGGCCCTGATTGCTGGCAAGGCCTAGGGACCCCACCTGGGCATGAATTTCATGCACCGGGCCTCCAGTAAAAAGTTATAAAAATCAAGGAACTTAATCCAAGAATACTCTATCCATCAACTCTATCATAAAAATAGGAGGGAAAATAAAGAGCTTCCCAGACAAAAAAAGAAAGGCTAAAGGAGAACATTACCACCAAGCCAGAATTGCAAGAAATGCCAAAGGGGATGTTTAAAGAGAAGAAAATGAGAGAGAGAGGAAAAGGAATAAAGGTATAAAGGAAACAAAAGGTGTAATTACCTATCACATATAACCTTCAATGTGCTAAATACTCCAATGAAAAGACATAGGTTATACCGTGCTAAAGGGATCAATTCAACAAGAAAATATAACCTTTGTTAACATATATGCACCCATTACAGGAATATATATATATACACTCTTAAGGGACTTGACTTTAAGGGAGCGACATAGTCATAATTGGGACTTTCACATCCTACTGACATCATTGGACAGATCTTCAAGAAAAAAAAAAGATCAACAAGGAAATAGTGCTCTTAAATGACACACTAGATCACTTGAATTAAATTGATATTTACAGAAAATTTCATCCAAAAGATGCAAAATATATATTATTTTCATATGCACATGGATAATTCTCAATAATAAACCATGTTAGGACACAAAATAAGCTTTAACAAATTCAAGAAGATAAGCATCTTCTAAAATCACAATGTCTTGAAACTAGAAATCAACTACAATTAAAAACACTCAAAAAATTCAAACATATGGAAGTTAAATAGCATGTTTCTAAACAATTAATGGGCTACTACTGAGATTAAGGAAGAAAGTAAAAACCTTCTGAAAACAAATGAGTATGAACACACAACAACCCTAAATATATGGGACACACTGAAAGCAGTCCTGAGAGGGAATTTCATAGCATTACAGGCCTACATAAAAAAAAGATAAACTCAAACAATCTAACCTTACAATTAAAAGAATTTCAAAGAGAACAAGAAAAGCCCAGAGTAAATAGAAGGAAGAAAGGAAGGAAGATTACAATGGAAATAAATGGCATAGAGACTAAAAAGATTAATGAAACCAAGAATTGGTTCTTTGAAAAGATAAACTAGATTGAAGAACCCTTAGCCAGACTGATTAAGAAACAAAGAGAGAGTAACCAAATAAATAAAATCAGAAATGAAAAAGTAACAACTGACACTATAGAAATACAAAGAATTGTAAGAAAATAATATGAACAATTATATGCTAACAAATTGGATAACTTGGGCAAAATGGATAAATTCCTAGAAACATACAATCTTCCAAAAGTCAATTAGAAAGAATAAAAAAATGTGAATAGACAAATAACTAATGGAATTAAAGCAGTAATAATAATAATAATTAAAAAAAAAAAACTTCAAGCAATAAAAAGGTTTGGACCAGATGGCTTCACAGACCCAAGCTGTCAAGATCTAGGATGTAACCCTAACCTTCTATCTTATCTAATAAAAGAGAAACATGCAAATTGACCGAACCTCCACTACACTCACAAGCCATGCCCTCAAGCCATGCCCACCAGCCAATCAGAGCAACTATATGCAAATTAACACAGCCAAGATGGCGGCCGGCAGCCATGGAGCTGGAGCAAGCAGGAGGCTTGGTTTCCCCGGTGATGGAGGAAGCCAAGCTTCCTGCCTGCCCTGGCCGGCTGAGGCCTCTGCTCAAGTCAACAAAGTTTCAATTATAGAAGATAAATAAATCCCAAATACCTGCTTCCAGGCAGCCTCCACTGGGAGTTTGGTGGCTGGGGGCCATGGCCAGCCTGCAAACAGCCATCAGCCCCTCACCCAGGCTGGCCAGGCACCCCAGC
>NW_005370956.1:165688-170694 GCF_000412655.1 Myotis brandtii | reverse complement strand
TTTTGTGCACCGGGCCTATAATATATATATATATATATATCAAGTGACCAGAACAGCAGAACAACCTGAATGACTGGTGGGGCTATGACACGCACTGTGGCGGCCAACCAGCCCAATGAGGCCCCGATCGGCCTCTTCAACCTCCTGCGGCTCCTCCCCCCAGCTGGCCCCACCCAGATCATCCCCCCATCCCAATCAGGGCAGGACAGCCTGACCCCACCCATGCATAAATTCATGCACCAGGCCTCTAGTCTGATTATAAAGCTACCAGATAGCAGAGTCAATCGAACTTATGGAATCAGAGTAGATCCTATTGGGAAAGATCCAACTGCTAGATTTAAGATAGAAATCCAAGACCCTCCGAAAGTAGAAAAGGATATGACTTTCAATATATTTGAGTCAGAGCCAATATAATCTAATAGTGATAGTGATATAAATGCCTGGGTTAAATGGGTTAAATTTATAGTCCAGGCTTTCAATGAGAGCAACTGTTATGCATGTGCTACAAGACGGCCAGAGACACAGGTGACTCCATTTCCCCTGGGTTGAGACACTGATACCAAAGGAATGTATTTCATGCTGGCCTTATACCAAGATGAGGACACATGGGGAAATGAGACCTGTATGTGGATATCTCTATTCTAAGAGCCATACCCTCTTTCTCCATAGGGAACATAAATTATTCCTCTTGCCTCTCTAGGCATGGGGCAGAATTGATGAGACCCATGGGAGAAATGGCAACTTGCACTGAAGTCACGAGTAGACCAAGCACTAGCAATCACTTGGCTCTCCATATACCCCAGGCAAACATATGGTGGTATTGTGGAAAAGGGAACCTCAGTAATGTACTGCCGTCCAACTGGACTGGGGCCTGTGCTTTGGTTCAATTGGCCAGACCATTCACTCTGGCATTTCATCAAAAAGTCTTTTGATGAATAGTTATAGAACACGAGGAGCAGAATCAGGATCTTTTGATGTCAATATTGACTCAATATAAGTCCTGATGGGGATCCTGAATGAATTTAAAGCTAGGAACCAAACAGCCCCTGGATTTGAGTCTGCCCTCTTCTGGTGGTCCACTATTAATAAAAGTATAGACTGGATTAACTGTCTATTAATAAAAAGGTAATATGCTAATTAGACCAGATAGACAAGACGTCATTCCAGACATCCTTCCTGACAAAGCTGGGGCCCAGGTGGTGCTGACCGGGGTCCCGGGTGCCTGTCTGGGTGACGCTGCCATGGGTCCAGGGTGCCTATCCTGACAAAGCCGCCCGGGGTCCCAGGTGCTGGCCTGTGCAAAGCCGCCTGGAGTCTGAGGTGCCTGTGGTCAGCCCAGGCAAAGCTGGCCCGGGTCCTGGGTGCCTGTGGCTGGCCAGAGGGAGGGAAACCCACCCAGGTCCCAGGTGCCTGTGGCTGACCAGAGGGAGGGAAGCCTGGGTCCCAGGTGCCTGGGGTTGACCAGAGGGAGGGAAGCCCGAGTCCATGTTGCCTGTGGCCAGCCGGAGGAGGGAAGCCTGGATCCGGGATGCAGGGGTCAAAGCAGAGGCAGTTAGGGGCAATCAGGCAGGCAGGTAAGCAGTTTAGAGTGATCAGGCAGGCAGGCAACTGGTTAGGGGTGATCAGGCAGGAAGGCAGAGGGGTTAGGGGCGATTAGGCAGGCAGACAGGCGAGCAGTAAGGAGCCAGTGGTCCCAGATTGCGAGAGGGTGCAGGCCCTGCTGAGGGATCCAACCCTGTGATAAATTTTATGCACCAGGCCTCTAGTAGCTATTATAATCAACAGAAATTTATCAGTGACACCAGCCAGTTAGGCGCCACTAGCCAGATGGTTTGGGAAAACAGAATAGCATTAGATATGATATTAGCAGAGAAAGGAGAAGTCTATGTCACGTTAGGTGGAAAAAGTTATACTTTCATTACAAATAACACAGCCTCTGATGGCCCAATTACTAAAATACTGCAAAGACTAATGACTTTGGCAAATGAACAAGCTGAGAATGCTGGAATTGGTGACCCATTTACTGGTTGGTTAGGAGGATGGTATGGAAATTGGAAAGGCTTAATGGCCTCAATTCTAACATCTATCATCATTGCAGCAAGAGTATAAACAGCAGTAGGATATTATATTATCCCCTGTGTAAGGGGATTAACACAGAGGTTCATTGAAACAGCTATTAATAAGCAAATGCCCCTAACCTATCAACAGAACAACTTTCTATTACTAAAAATCAAGTTAGACTCATCCTCTTATGATGAAAAAAAGCCAACAGGTTTTACAGATTTGAAAGACAGCTAATGAAGATAGAGTCAGTGTAAGAAAAAGGGAAGGGGATTTGTATGAGACATGCCTCTGATTCATCTTCATAGAAAAGAAACAGCATGTGGCCAAGAGGTTGTTGAATTTCCCCAGAGCAAACAGGATGTGGGGGGTAGGGGGAGGGTATGAGAGCTGTGTATGTGGCAGGTAGCACATTTTCCAGCAAGTTCCCCTAGACAAAGGGAGGTGAAGGCAACCAGAAAAGGCCTCAGCCCATTTTTTTTTTAAATATGCCAATAGGAGATAATAAAACCTAGGCGATGTTCAGGATAGGCTGCAAACTACATAGTACTCAGCCAATGAGGAACTGGAGGAGGGACTTTCTCAAAATAGGATAAATATCACCTTGCTAGCTAATTCTGGTGTGCCTGTGACCAAAGATATCCGTTATTGAGAGCGTATTATTAAAAGTCTCATTTTCTCTATATTTCCTGTCTCTGAGACAGTCCTTTGAATTCAGACAGGTGAGCATTTTCTCACACATTGAAAAAAGAAATAGAGGAAGATTCAAACAAGTATAAACATATATTGTGTTCGTGGATATGAAGAATTAACATCATTAAAATGTCCATACTACCCAAAGCAATCCACAGATTCAATGCAATTCCTATTAAAGAAACTATAGAAATGATCCCTGAAAGTATAGTCTTGCAATTCCTATTAAAATGTTAACAGCACATATCAATGATCTAGAAAAAATACTCCAAAAATTTATATGGAACCAAAAAAGACTCCAAATAGCCACAGAAGACATGAGAAGAACAAAGTTGGAGGGATCACAATACCAGATATCTAACTATACTACAAAGCCATTGTATTCAAAACAGCCTGCCCTGACCTGTTTGGCTCAGTGGATAGAGCATCGGCCTGTGGACTCAGGGGTCCCGGGTTCGATTCCGGTCAAGGGCATGTGCTTTGGATGCGGGCACGTCCCCAGTGGGGGATGTGCGGGAGGCAGCTGATCGATGTTTCTGACTTTCTGTCCCTCTCCCTTTCTCTCTGTGGAAAATCAATAAAATATATTAAAAAACACACACACACACAAAAAAACAGCCTGGTACTGGCACAAGAACAGAAATATAGATCAATGGAACAGAACAGAGGCCCCATATATCAACCCACATAATTACAGTAAGTTAATCTTTGATTAAGGAGACAAGAACATACAATGGAGTAAAGGAAGGCTCTTCAATAAATGGTGTTGGGAAAATTGGACACATACATGAAAATAGACCACCAAATTACATCATACACATAAATAAACTCAAAATGGATAAAATGCTTAAATGTAAGCTGTGAAACTATAAAAATCCTAGAAGAAACTATAGGCCCCAAAATCTCAGCCATCCTAGAAATTAGTTTATGGATACATCTCCTAGGGTGGGAGGTAATCAACCAAAGACCTTGTATGCATATATGGGTTCATGGCACAGACAGTGGGGTGGTGAGGGCCTATGGTAGAGGGTGGGGGTGTACTGGAGGGGATTAATGGGGAAAAAAGGGGGACTTATGTAATGCTTTTAACAAAAAAGATTTTTTTAAATAATGTAAATTTAATTAATACTCAATTTCAGACTCCCAAATAATTTGACTCCCAAATAATTCCCTGCTTTGACCTATCTTATATACATGTCAATGTACTGTTTATTTTTTTAAATTTTTTTAAATATATTTTATTGATTTTTTACAGAGAGGAAGGGAGAGGGATAGAGAGTTAGAAACATCAATGAGAAACATCGATCAGCTGCCTCTTGCACACCTCCTCCTATTACGAGACTTAACAAAATGCATCACTGAGAACAAAAATTCACAAGCGTATGTGGATGAAAACATGGAGAGTAATGCTGTTGCAAAGTTTTTTAAACAGAAAAAATTTTCTGGAATGGCATCCCAAGTCCTCAATAGTTCGTTTTCGACACTTCTCTCTGGTACTCCTGTCTCTAATCGCTTTTTTTCAATGTTTTCCAAGTCAACTCTTGTTACTGAAAAACTGGAGAAGAAACAAGCAACGCTTAGAGAGGCGGAGTTACATTTATTATGCCCAGAGGAAAATGTCTCTCAAATTCTAGGTGAAATCACACATGAAGTTTCCCATATTTATATGATTTTACCTTTTTTGTCTCCCAAATATGGGGTTTTTCTGGTTCCCTTTGCAAGTTCTTAAAGGGCTCTATGTGCTGGCACTTTGAGACCTCGACCAAAGGCTTAGCCTGGTGCCAGCACTGATAACTTCGTCTGGAGAAGGTTTAATGGCCTCTCTGAAATGGGAGTAGTCTTATTTTCCTTATTATTTAAACCAGAAAGCATTTACAGAAGCCAGAAATAGCAGAGTTAAAATTTCAAACAGTAGTTTTTATATAAGATGGATGCTTCACTCTAAGGGCAATAAATTTCTGCTTCCAAATTGAGCTACTCTGAAATTCAATCAACTGAATTTCAAAGTCAGCCATGTCTATCCATGAAAACATTTGTAAGTTTAGTTCCTCCAGTTTCATGCTGTCTGGAAACCTCACGAATTTTGCTGTCTCTTCCAGTTCTCTGAATTTCGGAAATCTTGAGAACTACTCAATAGTTGACTCGGTGATGTTTAAAAACAGCTTTTGAAGGCTTTGACAGTCTGTTCTGTCATCTTTTGGGAGGTCTTTGATGTGCCTCTTGAGGTTTGGGAAATATCTAAATCTCTCACC
>NW_005370956.1:162050-165525 GCF_000412655.1 Myotis brandtii | reverse complement strand
ATTTTCAGTCCTTTATACACAGATTCTACCTCATTCAGTAAAACTTGAAATTGTCTTTTATTTAAAGCCTGAGCAGAAATGTAATTAACAACTTTGGTAACTGCATCACTTCCTGCAGTTCCTTCAGGTCAGCTTTTGCACATAAAGCCTCCTCATGTATGATGCAATGAAAACCTATCAGTGTAAGACCAACTTCTTTCGCAAACAGATTTACAAAACCAGCCTTCTCACCAGTCATGCAAGGAGCACCATCAGTGGTGACGGACATTACTTTTGAAATGTCAATTTGTCGAGAAGAGAATTCGTTCATAACTGCTTTACATATTTCAGCCCTGGTAATACA
This sequence comes from Myotis brandtii, assembly GCF_000412655.1. NCBI lineage: Eukaryota > Metazoa > Chordata > Mammalia > Chiroptera > Vespertilionidae > Myotis > Myotis brandtii. Next base: position 165,182 of record NW_005370956.1, on the reverse strand, counting down.
CTCAGGTAAAGTTAGAAGGGCAACCATCTCTTCACATATTTCATCACCTTTACAAAGTCGAGAAAAAATGGCCAGCCTAGATGATGATGTAATGTCTGTACTTTCATCAATACAAATAGAAAAAAATTGACATGAAGACAAATCTTTTTTTTTTAAATATATTTTATTGATTTTTTTACAGAGAGGAAGGGAGAGGGATAGAGAGTTAGAGACATCGATGAGAGAGAAACATCGACCCGCCACTGGGGATGTGCCTGCAACCAAGGTACATGCCCTTGACCAGAATCAAACCTGGGACCCTCGAGTCCGCAGGCTGACGCTCTAGCCACTGAGCCAAACCGGTCAGGGCAAGACAAATCTTTTGTTAATTGTTCAGCAGTATTACTCACCAACTTAAATATCCTATCCTTAAATGTTTTCCTGCTCATGGACAAATCTTTAATGCGTTGAATAATCTTTTCTTTTTCTGAGAGGGTTTCGCGTGCCAGCAAAAGTTACTGGCGTGCAATGTTTAGCACGCATGCCAGGGGTTTCCCACCCCTGCTATAGGCTAATAGGAATGTACCTTAGGGATACTGATTGACTAGGTACAGAGTCTCCTACACTCTTTCACAAATGGAGTTAATTATTGGCTAGCAAGAATGTGCATTGGATATCAGGTTACTGGCACAGATTCAGTTTGCTAGCCCCTCCCCCCAAAAAAATGTCTTATGTTCCCCATCATCCCTCCCCCCTTGATCCTCAAGCTGATTTTCAGCCTTGGGGATTCAATAGAAGACTCAAAGCTAGGGAGTAGGGTGTTCAGCAGCTCGAGTCTTTTTCATCTTCATTATCTAAGGGATTGTGATCGCAGTCCATAGATCTGGTCTGGAGTAACATCTGGGGCTTCATGGCTTACAGATTCTCTCTATTAGCTGTTTCAAAACCTGTTGGATTTCTTAGAAGAAGGGAGAGGGAGTCTATACAGGTTTCTTCATTCCTGGCTTCAGAGCAATTGGAATGGTGAGAAGCATGTCTCAGGGTCCCATCTATTTTTTCTCTAGTTGGCCCATCATCCTTGCTCTGCTCATGTCTGTCTAACTGCCTAACACATCCCCTCAAGGATCCTGGATCTGAATCCTTTCAGGAAAAAAATGGGCATTGGTGGGTTCCTCTGGCTACTTCCATGCTGAGGAGGGATGAAGTTTTCTTTTAGAATCAAGAATCCTTGCTCTCTGTCAGAGGGATGATGGGGTCTGGGCATGGAAGGAGGTGGGGTTGTGATCTGGTGGAGACAAACTATATTATAAAATTTAGTATTATTGAGCAATTAGAAGAGAAAAAGTTACAAAAAATGGTCTGGTGGAAGGGAAAGAAAACATTTCAGTTCTAATAACTCCTAATGAAATAGAATTTTTCTCCTTAAAATCACCCTTATGCTTATTAAAGAGCCAAATTAAGACAAATTTATCTATTGCATTCAATTTGGCCTGATTGATTGCATAAACACAACAAGAATGGTAACTGACTGCCTTTGCAGGAATTTCATGATTGATTCTCAAATGTGTTCCATAGGGCAGGGAAGCCAAGCCATCCATCTACTGTCAGGCCTCCTTGCAATATCTGCTGGGTTAGGTGAATTCCTCACTTGAAGCAGCTCCATCTGGGCCTGCGCCCTAGGCTTCAAGGCCCATCTCAGCAGCCCTCCTATTCATCATGGCCTAGAGTGCATGGGGGTTCTGCAGGGACGCAGAGGTGCCCTTGTTGCTCCCTTTCTACTCTGACCAACTGTTAGCTATGGCAAGGTATAGGCCTGACGCTCCAGCGCCATCCATTTTCAGGGCTACCAAGCAAGATACCAGGCTTTCTCCATGGCACTCTTATTGGCTTCAAGTCTTCAGAGTCCAGACAGGACTCTTTAAAACATGACATTCCAGTCAAAGTTTTCATTCAATAAAACCACTTTTGAAACTGGTCTTATTGAATTTATGCAAAGAAGTGCATTGCCATGATTCATTCATTAAGAATTACCAAATTTTGGAGGGATAATATAGGGAGAAAAAAACAATAATTTACTTTAAGATCTTCTAATTTTTCTTGCCAGCCCTTTCCATGGACTCTTCAGAAAATGTAATATTTTTCCAAATGCATTATAACAAAACAGTAACTGTCTCCAAATGACAAGAATAAATTTAAAATGACATGGTTGTGGGTTTCATTGTAATGCAGATGACATGGAATGTTGTCCTTTCTGTAAAACCCAACATTATATAATATTATAACTATTAACCACTAGTTATAACTGTATTTGACAAAGGTTCCTATGTACCTTCAGTATAAAACTTTCTTTCGTGAGAGAGAAAACAAACATTTGAGGCATTTCAGAGCCTACAGGGATGATCTAAAGCTAATTCTAGATCAAGAGAAAGTTTCTTAAATTTCAAACTCTTGAATGATTGTCAAACTTGATTTTACCAAAAGATTAAATATTAAAGTGTATTAGACAGGAACATAGGCTAGCAAACTTCAGTTCCTATAATTAAAAGATGGTCTTTTTATTTATTAAATACCTGATTAATATAACATAATTATTTTACTAGGAAAGAACTAACCAAATAAGGTTTATTTTCCAACTTCATGAGTCCTTGGGTATAGACAACAAATAACATAATTGGATTTCTCCCATCAGTCTCCCTGTGTACTTTGGCATAAGCTATTTACCCTCTGTTTAGGGAGGCAAAATGCAAATCATTGACTCTTAAGTGTCCTCGGTTTATGGAAGACAAAGTTTTCTAGATGGTTGCAAATTGCTGTTTTAATATCTCAAGTTTCCCTGTTCTGTTTGTCCTGGCTTACTGTCCTGTATCATTTAATCAATTTCCTTTTAACATTTCTTTTTATAAACTTCTTATAACTTCCACAGACATTCTTACAACTTTCATAAATAACCACCTTTAGAAACCACCTTCTTTTTCTTTCAAAATGCATATCCAATAACAACAGACCCCACAGGATTACAAATGATTGTTAAAAAATACTATGGACTACTCTACTCCAACAAACTATACAAACTGGTGGAAATGGACATATTCCTAGAAAAATACAACATTCCAAAACTCAATCAGGAAGAATCTAAAAATCTCAATAGGCCAA
>NW_005370956.1:140394-156792 GCF_000412655.1 Myotis brandtii | reverse complement strand
CAGATGGTGACGAGGAAACAGCCAGCCACAATCATCCAGCCCCAGCCTCCATCCGGGGGGGAGGTGGACCGGGCTCTATTTACTTTTGTCATGGTTTTGATTCTTTTTTTCTTCTTTTCCACGTTACTCCAACAGCCCAGTTATGATCTTGGAAGAGTTTACTGTCCCGTGACTTCCTGTTGGCATTCAAGATTGGCATAGAATGCTACCTGGCACATGGGTCACTGTGGGCCATCTAAAACCAAAATCAGGACATATTTATGATTTATTGACATCTCCAACGGTTGATTTTTCAGTGGGCAAAGATGATTAATACTTTCCTGTTACATATGATTATTTGTAACTAAGAATATTGGACTGGGGCAAAGAGCATTAGTGTCCTTGGAGCCCCTCCGCCTTCTCTTTCATAGTAGATCCTCTCGAATTTTAGCCAAACCACATGCACCCAGTTTGATGCCATTTTCCCTAGCCTTGCCTGGAGGTAGGGATAACAATGTTGTTTTAGTCTTGATGAAAGGGATGCAAGAAAAAGTAATAGGTGCCACTTCTGGCTCATCAGATCAAAGACAAGGGCGCTTTCCCAGGACATCCACAACCCCCTTTCCCACAGACTGGAACATGACGTGGAGACAAGAACTTCAACCACACAGACCAGGACATCGCCCTGCGGCTGGCAGAACCACAGGATAGAAGGAGCCTGGGTCCCCAGAAGACTCTTTGGAGAAGGCTGCCTCTCTAGCTCTGGGTTTCACATACCTCTCACTGTCAGAAGAAAGATAAAATAAGCATCAGTTATATTTGAGCCTCTGTATTTCTTATCTCTTTTTTTTAATTAAATATGTTTTTATTTATATTTTTGGAAAGAGAGGAAGGGAGAGGGAGAGACAGATACATCAATGAGAGAGAAACCTTGATTGGCTGCCTCCTGCATGCCCTCTGCCAGGGATCGAGCCCACAACACAGGTATGTGCTCTAATTGGGAATGGAGTCAGTGATCTCTTGGTACATGGGACAACACTCAATCCACTGAACCACAATGGCTGGGCTGTTTCCTATCTCTTTGTGTTTATGGTATGTTTCAGATCTAGCACTCTCTCTCACAATTCAACAGGAATAGCATTCAAGCTTCTACTTACACCTGCACACAAAAGCATAACTCACCAATTAGACACAATTAGGTGTCAAGTGTCATGAAATGACAAAATTGATTATACAAGTTAAAAAGCCAAAGCTGCCCTAGCTGGTTTGGCTCAGTTGATAGAGTGTCAGCCTGCAGACTGAAGGGTCCTGGGTTCGATACCGGTCAAGGGCACATGCCCAAGTTGTGGGCTCGATCCCTAGTAGGGGGCGTGCAGGAGGCAGCCGATCAATGATTCTCTCTCATCATTGATGTTTCCATCTTCCTCTCCCTCTCCCTTCCTCTCTGAAATCAATAAAAATATATATATTTTTTAAAAAGCCGAAGCTTAGAAACTTCTGTCCTAATCTCTTCATGGGTTTTTCCATTAAAATAACCCCCAAGGTTAAACTATTTTCCAACTAATAAAGACCATTATAAACTTTTGAACAAAAATAGATACAGAGGCAGAGCTGCCTCAAACAGACTGTCAAACTGCAGCGGGAAGGCCGGGGAGGGTTGGGAGGCAGAAGGAGGGGGGGTAAGAGATCAACTGAAGGACTTGTATGCATGCATATAAGCATAACTAATGGACATAAGACACTGGGGGGGTAGGGCATGCCAGGGGATTGTCAAGGGGGGGAATAAAAGGAGACATATGTAATACTCTTTGTAATACTTTAAGCAATAAAACAATTAAAGAAAATTTTTTTTAATAAAAAAAATAAAAAATGCATATCCATGCCTCAGACCTTCCATTAACTATTTCTACTATAATATTTTTTCTTTCTGTCATACCATCAGCAACTTTTGCAAATAGTCTTTGAATCTCAAAATTTTTAACCCACACAGCAAAATCATAAATCAGGGAACAACAAATTAAAGTCCCTAAAAGTTAGAAAGACAAGGAGTCCCCAAGAATAAGGTTTTGGCAGCTGTTGGGACATCCTGCAATCTCTGTCACATGTTCAGCCTCACCGCACACAACTGAGCTTCACCATAAGTGGGACTTCCCCCATATTTAAACAAATTAAACAATAAAGAGACATAAAACATCAACGAACACTCTCATACAGGTGTGCACAACATACTAAAAGTTCACACCAAGAGCAATTTCTTCTGTCCCTGGTTCAGGGCACTGCCTTTCCCCAGAATCTCAGCATGGATTATTTTGGGAGAATGTATTTCCCATCCTCAGCCATAAGCTGGGGGCCCCTGATTTCATGGAGAGACATCTGCATTGCAGGCAGTGGTCTGGGCACCTTCTAAAATTCTTTAGCATACATTCTAAGGCAGCAGGTTTCGAGGAACTACTTCCCATGTTTTCAGTTAAACCATGTAATCCCTCCCAGTAAAAAGAGACACAGGACAACACACGCTAGCTTTTGCTTCACGCAAGCTCTCACACTCACATTCACACACCAATCAGTCCAAGTTTTGACTTCCACCCATGGAAAGTCCCTGAACCGAGGCAAATAATTTGCCTGAGTAGTGATCAGCTACTTCTTCTGCCCCTAAAGGCAGTCCTGAACTCAAACTGTTCCCCTGGGGGAAAACTCACCAGTCAGATGTCTGGTCAGATTTCTTGTCCTCCTTGGAGTACACTGGAGTGCCAGTGGGGGCCCCAGTCATCCTGGCCCAATGAGGACTGGACCCAGGTAATCACTGGAGGTACACCTTCCAGTCATCAGGAACTTAGTCGAGTGGGCCCACCCACCTGCTCTTGTGCAGCGGTGCCTCAAAGGTGTAACTTTGGCTACATGTTTCACAGTCAGGGAACCATTTTTATGTTGCACAATTTACCAGGCAACCAAAAAATACACAGGAGTACTAGGAGATACAGGAAAAACCATTTATTTGTAGATGTACTATTACCGTGACTCAGGGAAGCCTGTTTCCAAATCCTGAGCAAGCCAACATTAAAGAAGCTTTCTCTTTATACCCTTTGGTTTCTTTGTCCCCCAAATATGTATCAGACTTCCGGTTCTTTCACGGGCTTTGCAAAATCCCTGTGTGTTGGGATGGGGGCCGTGAGACCACACCTAAAGGCCTGGCCTGGCGCAAGTGCTGATAACCCCCTCTGGGGGTTGTGTATGGTTCATGGTTTATGGCCTCTGTAAAATGGGAGTATTTAGGTAAACAGGTCTTGCAAGACCAGATAATTAAGGAAGAGGCAGTGACTAGACTATAGGCTAACAGGAATGTGCATTAAGGATACTGATTGACTTAGGTACAGAGTCAGGCTGCTAGTCTCCTACATTCTTCCACAAATTGAGTTAATTATTGGCTAGCAAGAGTGTGCAGGTTATTGGCACAGATTCAGATTGCTAGCCCCCCAAAAATGTCTTATGTTCCCCATCAGCACCATTTCTCTCCACTAATACTAGCAGTGAATATTTTAGCAGCCAATCCCCATGTCATTAGTCTTGGACTGACTTGTTTGATGTGTGCAACAGGAAATATTTCTCTTTCGGAGAACAAGAAAAATAGGTTTATTTGTGTTACGCTGATTAATTCTTGCAGTTATTCAGTGTCTGGTAAGTTAATGTTCAAGAAAAAATATACATTTTTATTAAAATGTTGTTAATTTATGTTAATGATTACTCATTTATTTCATCCCTTTGTATTCAGCATGTCTCTATCAAAATAAACCTTTGTTTCTATTGAAGGTTTTTGTTTTTTTGCGGCCCACATAAACTTAAACCTTGTTTATTTGGTCCATGTTAGCCTTTGATTATAACATGCTTGCTCCAGAGAATGGCAGTTTGTTTGTTTTTTTACCTATTTTTATACATTACAATCAAAGGAGGAGACGTAGGTGGATTATATGAAATCCGTTGGTGATAGATTAGAGAGGCAGGAGAAAGCAAAGTGAGGAAACCTCTGGGATTAGATAAAAAGTAAAATGATAGACACTTCTTTTACTTAGGTGGGCACAGGATAGTTAACATGATAATGATACAGAATTTTTGGATTGGAACCTGGATTCTTTGTCCACTGGAGTCAAAGAATGAATCCATGGACAGAAGATGGTATAGCAAAGGTGGAGATTTATTGAAGAACAAGTACAGACTCCCACATGGGAAGAGGGAAAGAGTCCCACAGAATGGACTCCCACATGTGGAGGGGAAAGGGGTTCCACAGACTTTCTGTTTCCATGGTTTATAAAGGCTGCAGTTCTTGTGTCCTGATATCCCCTCTGATTGGTCAATATTCCATTTTGAAGTGGTTACAATAGTAACTCCCAAGGCCCTCCTCCCTCATTGTCCTCCCATTCCTTCTGGGCTTTCTTCCTCCTTCTTTATTTTGTAAATATAGACCTCTTAGCTACTCTCAGTTCCCTTGTCTTATATAAATGTTGCTGTTGCTTCTCCCTTGTGTTATGGAAATGTAGCCATGCCTGTCTTCCTTGTCTTATGGAAATGTACCTTCTCCCAGTTTATAGCCCTGTGTTTTTTCTATGGACCCCAATTCTAAAAATTTCTTAAGCCTGCTTATATTCTCCTAAAATTCCTTTCAATAACAACAACAATGAAAGAATTTGTAATATCTGTCCTGGTGCCCATGGCATTAGGTTGTGCCCTGAGGGGTCTGAAAAGAAAAGTTACAAGTTACCCTGACATTTCAAGGATATCTTATTGTAGATAGAAAATGACAATAGGCTCAGTTAAGGTAAAGAATGACTTTGTCAGGGAAGATACTGGCCTAGGACATGATTATCCACCATAACTGCTTTTAGTTAAAGTTTTAATTTCAGGTTATCTTTGTAGTTACTTTAGGTCTTAAAGTGTGAAAGACTGCCATGCAGGCCTTCCCTGAGCTTGTCAGATTAGCATGTGGCCCCTTTTGTCCATACCTTAAATGAGTCACTTCCAGCATTTATCCCAGGAATGCAGCATCTTTGCTTTTTCACATAACATTGCCTCCAAAATGCTGTCACTGGCTAACTGCTTTTCCTTTTTTGTTTATTCAAATCAACAACAGTTTTCCTACATGTTCAGTTGCCTATGATCATTGCTTTGTGACCACTTTCACACCCTTAGCACTGTCAGCATACTTGAAGGCCTCTTTATGTTTTAAAATGTTGCTAATTGTCTGTTTCACCAGCAACAAAAGCAAAACAACAACAACAACAAAACACAGGAAAATATTCACAGTGCAGTGAACTGACTGGCATTCTCTCCTTTGTGGCCTGAGAGACACTTTTTGTCATGCTGACATGTCAGCATGAAAGGGTTGTCAGGTTAGGAATGCTCCAAAAGGGAGACCCTTTTATCCATGAACAACTTGGTTGAGAACAGAATTGTTTTGAATTGGGAGGCATTGTTGAATTGAGGTTTGACTGTATCTGAATTCAGCAGAAAATCAGTTAGAATAAAAATAGACTTCACTGGATGCCAGAAGATCTATAGTGTGTCCATATATGAAGCAAGATCATGTAGTTTTTCACTTCACCTAAAGCATAAGTACTAATCTATTTGTTATTAAACACTGCTTGTAATTTATACTGTAGCCTGGCATCCATAATTTATTTACTCTGATTAACAGCAAGGTCCAATATTAGTAGTGTTTCTTGGCCAACAATAGTAAAATGTCTTGGAAATATTGTTAAGAGCAGAAATACAATATTGGGGACTAGCTATAATTATACGAAATATTAATCATGCTCTGTTAACCATTATTGTTCTGTTCTGATTAGAGAAAGTGTTAGGTTTGATCAAGCAATTGAATTGATACTCCTCCCGCAGGAACTGGCTTTTCAGGTTATTTCACTATGGACATTCCCTTTGCTGAGACCACATTTTACTTGAGGTGAACACATTCCATTATCTCCCCTTCGGGTATGCATAAAAAAGTCTCCACACAGAAAAAAAGCCCACCAAAAGTCCTTTAAAACCCAATGACTCCCATCACTGAGTGCTGGAGCCATCCAGGCTCAGCCACCTGGTGTGCAGATGATAGAATAAATTTGTGATTCCTAACCATTCTGGCCTCATGCATTCCTCCTTCGGTGACCTAACATTTGGTGCTGCAATCCAGGAGAGTTCCACAGGGATGGGGAGCCATCACTCCAGCTTCAGTCACCCCAAGTTTGCTACTCGGAGAGCAGTAGGCAGCGGCAGCTAGTCCTGGGCTTACCTCTGAATTCTACTGTGAGAGTGAACCAGCAAACTTTTCTGTCAAAGAAAAGAGCTAGCTGCCATCTTAGGTCCTGCCATTTTGAAATGACCTTCAGATTCTTCAATGGCCACCATCTTAGGGTCTTGGTATGACTTTCAGGCTCTCAGGGGGGCTGCCATCTTACGTTCTGCCATACCTTCCCCTTCCTCTGAATTAGCCAACAGTGCAAAAATGGGAATCCGAGCTTTGAATCCGGCCAATGAGGTCAGAGTTCAGAGTGAGGGGCAGGGAAGACCCCACGTCAGGAAGTAAAACCCGAATGAACTTCCCGTTCAGTGTGCTTTTGCCCATGATTTTTATCAGGTAGGAGCACCCTTCTGTGCAGAAGTATTTGCCTTGCTGATCCACTTTCCAGTGTTTGTCTCATTCCTGTAACATTGTTGAGAGCATTTCTAACACTACTGGGATGATTCGATTGCTGGTCTCAATCAGGCCTCCCTCCCTTATGGACCCTCCTGAACTGGGGAAGAGGAGCCATCATCCTGGCTTTGGCGACCCTAAGTTTGCTACTTGGAGAGCAGTAGGCAGCGGTAGCTTGTCCTGGGCTTACCTCTGAAACCTACTTGGGTGACTCGATTGCTGGCCTTGATCAGGCCTCCCTCCCTTACCAGATCCCCCCAGCCAGCCAAAGAGGACTGTGGACCAGGTATCTCTCCTTCTCCGTTGCTGACCCTCCATTCCACACTGGCCAATCTTCTCTAGGTGAGTGATGTTCCACAATTACCCTCATCTTGAGTCTTTTGCCCACTCTCTCTCACTGACTTCTCGAAAGTCTCTCTAGTCTCTAAAGTTCTAGTGCTAGGCCAGAAGACACCTCAGCCATTGGGCTTTGGGTTCTTCTGAATTGGGGACACCCAGGCCAGAGGGTCACTTCTCATTTCTTATGGTGATTTGTTTGGCAGCAAGGGCGCCTGCCTTAAACAGTCACCTTTGGATTTGTGGTCTGTCACTCACCCTTGCTCTCGTGGGCTACGCCACACTCCCTCTGCACACTCACGGGGGAGATGATGCCCAACCACCTCAATTTATTTTGTAACACTGTTTGGCCACAACATAAACTAGATAATAAGTCTCAATGACCTGAAAACAGCACTTTCAACTTTAACACACTGAGCAATTTAGATAATTGCTGTCACTGCAATGGAAAACAGTCAGGAATTCCCTATGTCCAGGCCTTTTTTCACCCTTCAGTCCCAATCCTTTCTCTCAGTCCTGCTTTACCCATCAGATCTTTCTCCTTCACCCGAAACATCTTACCCCTAACACTTCTGATTCTGAATCTACTCTTGACCCAGGAGACCACCAACCTTCACCCCCTCCCCTCCCTCACCTGTAGTAGATTCCCAAAACCCAGACCCTCCTAACCAGCAACCACTCTCTCCCCAGCCCCTGAGAGCCCAAATCCCAAGAATACAAGCTCCAAAACAGCCTTTTCCCACCTAACACTTGCTCTTGGGCCATTCAAGGCCACCCTCCTCAACAGCTTCTTCTATTCCCACTCCAAATCCACCCCTGAGGGAGAGATCAGGAACTGAGGGCATAGTCTTTGTCCATGTCCCATTCTCTATGTCCAGCCTCACAAGATTGAGAGCCATTTCAGATCTTTTTCCACTGACCTGATTACCTTTACTAAGGAATTTGACAAACTTAATGACATCACTAAGGGCCCTGACAAAAACCCAGCTCTCTTTCTCTCCTGCCTCACGGAGGCCTTACAGAAATTTACCACCTTAGACTCCACCTCCCTAGAGGGAGCCTTTCTTCTGAACACCCATTTTATATCCCAATCAGCCCCCAACACACACCATAAACTTCAAAAAATAGACACAGGTCCACAAAACCCTCAAAAAGACCTCATCAACCTGACTTTTAAGGTCTTTAATAATAGAGATAAGAATACCCAAATGCAAAAACAAAGGTGAGATCAGGCCAAGCCTGAAGCCCAGAAGGACGCCTTCCAACTCCTAACCACCACCTCATGAACCCCAGACAAAGTGCCAGTCCTCCAATGACACAGTTGCTGCAGGGAAGAAACATCTGCACAGCATATGTTTCAAGGGACCTGGCGTATAGGGCATACTGTTCTTAACATGTTTGCTTCCCTTCTTAGCGCTATGTGTTTTAACCAAGGTCACCTCTCCAAGAAAGGTTGTTTCCCCAGGTGGGATTTTCCCCTGGAGTTAGGGATTAACAGAACTAAGGAAGGGAATAAAACCCCTTAACTAAGTGCCAGACAGGTAATTAATCACTTTAACTATGAACAATCACTTAGGATAATCTTCTTCAGTTACTTCCTTGTAGCTTAACAGAACAATAGAGTAGTGACTTTGGAATGGAGATAACAAACGCCCTAACCTTTGGAATAGAATGGATAGGATTAAAATCAACTGGTATAAATACAGATGTAACAGGACAATGAAGACCGAACCTGGCTGGAGAACGTGGCTAGGCTGCTGATAAACTGAATGCTGTCTCCCTGTTATTCCTTCTTCGCCGACTCCGTCCACACCTTTGGGAAACCCTGGACCTGCTGGGGTTGGACCCTAACACTCCAACCAAGGGTAAGTCAGGGGCTAAGTCTCCTCCAAGCCCATGCTTCAAATGCAATAAGGAGGACACTGAGCCAAGTCCTGCTCAAACCCGAGACCCCTGCCTGGGCACTGCCCAAGGAGCGAAAGGGAAGGCCACTGGAAATCAGACTGTAGTCTGGCCCCTCCAGGTCGGACCTCAGCCACTCTAGCAAGGCTGCCCTCTGGATCAGGTTTGGAGCTCCCAGACCTCCTGGGACTGGCCACCAAAGAAGCTTCCAAGGCCCTGACAGGGTCCCATAGACTTACATCACCAGGACAGAGCCGTGGGTAACAACTGTGGCAGCAGGTAAGCTGATCTCCTTTTTAATTGACACTGGGGCCACTTATTCTGCCCTCTCCAAATTCGCTGGGACCCTTGTCCACTCTTCAGTCTCTATTATGGGAGTTTACAGATGAGTCTCACAGCCATTAGCCACCTCACCTCTACACTGCATCTTACTAGATACCCCCATTCACTCTTTCTCATTCTACCTCAGTGCCCGGCCAGAGCTACCATGCATTCCCTCATAAAACCCAGTTGTCCCAAACCACAGTTATCTACCTCCATTTCACTCTCTCACCCTACAAGGCCGAGTCATTCCGTGGACTGTAAACACCTTATCTCCTTATCTCCTCCAGTATTGTCCCCTCTGAACAAGAAATTTTCTCCTTTCTCAGGCTCACTGGGTACTCTTGTCTCTGGGTTCACAATTTTAGTCTTCATGCAATTCTCCTCTATGACATGACATGGCGAAGAGACCCCTCACTGACTTTAGATCCCAACGCCAACATTCTCACCCCTTTAATGCTCTGAAAACTGCTCTGACCTCAGTGCCTTCTCACCCCCACCCCACCCCACCTTTCCCAAAGAACAACTTTTTTTACTGCACGTGCTTACTTAACAATCAGGCTATTATCCGAAAGTAAGCTCATTATCTCCCAAACCTTAGCATGCTATCTCTAAGGAAAAATCTGGCAGTTTTGAATCCAAGTGGCTGGAGGCCTGGGACCAGGCTGTGGGGTCTGCTCCCTCCTCCCCTTACCTTTTCTCCAGCCTCATATACCTATACATAGTTTTCCAAAGTTTTTATTAACTTAAAGACTTTGGAGCATTGCTGGGTTAAATGATAAACATCTAAATATTTTAAAATAGCATACAATACTGAAACATTGATTGCTAGACACATGTTAATTCTCCTGCTCTTAGTTGTTATTACAGAGGGTCTCTTGTACTTTGTTGATGTATATTTTAAAAGTAAGAGTGTACTTAAAGTGTGTTCATAAATGTTAATCTAAGAAATGTTGGCTGTTTACTATTCGGTTATCATTGAAAAATTAAGGTTTCTAAGAGTGAAGAAGTCTAATACATTTTACTTTTTTAAAATTTATTGTTGATTTTATTACAAATGTCCCTCTTTTTTCCCCCCATAGCTCCCGGCCACCTAGTTCCCACCCCACCCCAGGCCCTTGCCACCCTGTTGTCTGTCCATAGGTACCACATACATGCATATAGACCTTTTTCTAATCTCTTCCCAAACCCCCCTAGACCCACTTCCCTCTGAGAATCGTCAGTCTGTTCCATTTCCATGCCCCCAATTCTATGCCATTCATCAGTTTATTCTGTTCACCAGATTTTTTATTCACTTGATTTTTAGATTCACTTGTTGATAGATATGTATTTGTTGTCACTTTGTTGTTCATAATTTTTTATCTTTACACTTTTCTTCTTCTTCCTCTTCTTAAAGAATACCATTCAGCATTTCACATAATACTGGTTTGGTGGTGATGAACTCCTTTAGCTTTTTCTTATCTGTGAAGCTCTTCAGCTAACCATCAATTCTAAATGATAGCTTTGCTGGGTAGAGTATCTTTGGTTGTAGGTTCTTGCTATTCATCACTTTGAATATTTCTTGCCACTCCCTTCTGGCCTGCATAGTTTCTGTTGAGAAATCAGCTGACAGTCGTATGGGTACTCTCTTGCAGGTAACTAACTGCTTTTTTCTTGCTGCTTTTAAGATTCTCTCTTTGTCTTTTGCCCTTGGCATTTTAATTATGATTTATCTTGGTGTGGTCCTCATTGAATTCCTCTTGTTTGGGGTTCTCTGCACTTCCTGGACTTGTAAGTCTATTTCTTTCACCAGGTAGGGAAAGTTTTCTATCATTATTTCTTCAAATGGGTTTTCAATATATTGCTCTCTCTCTCCCTTCTTCTGGCACTCCCATAATTCGGATGTTGGTACGCTTGAAGTTGTCCCAGAGGCTCCTTACACTATCTTCATATTTTTGGATTTTTTTTTCTTTTTGCTCTTCTACTTTGATGTTTTTTGCTTTGTAGTATTTCAAATCATTGACTTGATTCTTGGGATCCTCTAGTGTACTGTTGAATCCCTGTATATTATTCTTTATTTCAGTCAGTGTATACTTAATTTCTGACTGGTCCTTTTCCATTTTTTTTGGCATTCTCACTAAGATCCTTGAAGGTCTCACTAAGTTCCTCAGAGGTTTCTTCTTTACCTCTCTAGTTGTAGTGCTTCCACTCAGCTAACTTTCCCACAGTTCTGGATGATAGTTGTTCTGTATTTTAGTTGTAATTTTGATGTGGTTGTGGGAGGCAGCAAGTATAGGTGCTTGCCTATGCCACCATCTTGGTTCCTCTCTCTAATAAATTTGAAAGAAAATATCTGTACAAGTTGTTGAAGGTATGACAGAAAGAAAGAATATTAGTATAAATACTTAATGAGAGGTCTGGAGGATGGTTATGCATATTTGAAGGACATAGAAAGAAGTTTTGAAGGCTAATTTGAAAGTGTAAAATATGTGAAGGTTGCGTATGTAATGAGAAGGGAAAGAGAAATGTTGAAAGAAAGAAATAAGTTCTAAAGTTACTTGGTAAGTTAGCTTTTCACAATATAATCAAAGTCTCATATAAAAGTCTCATTTATATGAGAAGCCAATATTTTATGAGCAATTGGTTCTAGTAAAGTCCAAAGTAAAATTTGCATATATATATGCAAATGAGCACTAGCCAAAAAGAATGCTGTTTAGAAGTAAATTTAAGCTTAAAAAGAAGGAATTTAAAAATCTCTTCCACTACTATTTGCAGAGTAAAGTAAAAGTTATTACTCAAGCATTAAATCTCACCATTAATGAGACACCATAAGTAAAAAGAAAGTTTCTTTTACTTGAGATGTACTAATTGCAGTATTGGCCAGCATGTCTCTCTCCTACCTGTTTTTTGGATGGCAACCAAATTGGTTGCTCTGTTTGAAAGAAAGTAAAAGTCTTTAATGTAGCAATTTGAGGTTTAAAAGTAAAAGCAGCAAGGGTTAAGGTTCAGTAAAATAAGTTAAGCCAGCAATTGGGAGATTACAACCTCAGGAAATTTAAAGTACTAAATTTGGCTGGTCTCAGTGCAGTGGTGTCCTACAACTAATTGATCACAGCCATTCTGTCTTACTTCTTATCCAACCATCCAGGCCCCTGGCCTCAACTGCTCCTTTCTCTTTTCCCTTGGATAATAGCTCATTCTAGCATTCCCTCCCACTTTCACTGCAATAAACTCTCAACCACTCCTCTGTCACCCCTTATTGGTAGTGCCATGGTGACTACCCTCTCAGCTTGGAGCATGGAACTGGGAAAGGGAATCTTGTACCCTTTAGTCCACCTCTTCTCCTTACACCTTTCAGCTTGTCTCCATGATCAGGGATTTTTCTTCCTCTGTGGGGAAAACACATACATCTTTCTCCCCATCAGCTGGACAAGAACTTGTACTCTTGTCTCTCACCCAATGTAGATGTAGCCCCCAATAATCAGTCTTTACCTGTCCCCATAACCCATCATATCTGACACAAAAGAGAAGTTCAGATAATCCCTCTCCTAATAACCCTGGGCATAACAGCAGAGGTTGGAACTGCCATAGGGAGCTTAACCACTGCTCTACCTATTTTGAAACCCTGTCTCAGGACCTACAAGAAACCTGTGGATGCCCAGCAAGGAGAAAAACTGGGAAAACAAGAACCTCACCCCCAGGGTAACCTATTCTCCCCTTTCATATCACTAGTCAGTCAACTGAGACCCCTAATCTCCCCCCATCCCCAAAGGTAACATCTAGGCCTCAATTGTCTTTCAGCTCCAGGCCCAGAAAAGCAGCAAAACCACACAAGTGATACTGTGGCAGCCTCTGGACCAGCTTTTATCTCCCAAGTCACTCAACAGAACCACTTTGAGACTTCACAAACCAGTCTCTTGGGGAAATCATGCTGCTGCACCCCTCTTCCAGCCCACTACTATAAAAAAGTCCATCCCCCTGTGATCTCAACATCCCACCTCAGCAGGAAGTAACTGTGCAAGATATGACCTTCATCCCTAGTCCATAAAACAAAAAGGCTGGAATGTTAGGTTTGATCAAGCAATTGAATTGACACTCTTCCCCTAGGAACTGCCTTTCAGGCTATTTCACTATAGACATTCCCTTTGTTGAGACCACATTTCACTTTCGGTGACCACATTCCATAATCACCCCTCCGGGTATGCATAAAGAAGTCTCCACACAGAAAAAAGCCCACCAAAAGTTCTTCAAAAGCCGCTGACTCCCATCACTGGGTACTGGAGCCATCCAGGTTCAGCCACCTGGTGTGCTGATGATTTAATAAATTCGTGATCCCTCACCATTCTGGCTTCGTGTGTTCCTCCTTTGGTGACCTAACAGAAAGCACATTCTAACCTGGTGAGAGTTGTATGCCCTGGGACATTGGAGCTAACATCAGAATGCAGTCTGTCCTCCTTTCCTGCCTATCATTATGGAAAGATTTATAATCTTGTGGGTGAAACAATTTAGTCCCAGAGGCACCAACTCTCTGCAACTCCCAGCCCGCATTACCTGTAACCTGTAACCATTATACCCTGCCTACTTTCCCTTGCCTGTAATTCTTACTTTCCCATGTAATCTTTGCCCTTCTATCCAATATAAGCAGCTGGCTTATGGAGAAGGGTAGAACAGATTTTTGTGGATGACCTGCTTCTCTCCCATACTCCTGGCATTATTGGAATAAACACTCATATATGATTCAACTTTATCTCTGTTTAATTGGCTCAACTAGTGACAGGCAGCCTGGACCCATTGATTATCTGGTTACAATATAAGTAATATTAAACCAGATAAACCTAAAATAAATCCCAAAGGAAACCTTTTCATTCTCATAATGTTCATTTACACTTACATAACATGGAAATCAGACTTTACTTAAGGCAAGTAAGTGCAAATAAATTTCAAATTTCTATAAAATTAACTTAATATGATCCTCACCCAAGGATATGTTTTATTGATTTTGAGAGAGAAAGAAAGATGTATTGGTTGCCACTTGTATGTGCCCCAACTGGGAATCAAACTTGCAACCTAGGAATGTGCCCACAACTTTTTGCTGGACAGATACTCCAACCAATAGATACTCCACCCAGCCAAAGCAATTTAGTGAGGTTTTAAAAATTTCATATACAGAGATTCCAGATGGCTGCTGATGAGAAGGCAAGCTGCAAGATAGTGTGTGAGTGAAAGAACAAAAGGAGAATGTGTGGATGTGTGGGGAGTGGCTGTATTTGTGAGTGAGAAACAGTTATATTCCACAGAATTTTTGGGGACTGCTGGACCAGGCTTCCCTGGCTGAGCAGCCTTTACTACTGCTGAAATCTCTCCCAAAGAGGTGACTCTGCCGCAGAGACTGCGCCATCTTGAAGAGGAGAGTGGCAGTGATCCAAAGCCCAGCCTTACCTCAACTGGGGACCTCAGATTCCTCCTGGGACCCTACAACCACAACCGCTTGTATGTGTCCCAACTGCCTCAGCTGTGAACCCAGGAACACCAAGACTACAGCCTCTCCCAGTGTGGGCACCTAGAAAATCTGCCCAGAAGGAGACAAAGCAGCATGAATACGCGGATGAGCCCTGTGCCTCCTCACAGAACAGAGAAAAGGAACAGTGGAATCAATTAATATCCACCTGGAATTGGTGAATTAAACACAGGTCAGATATCGCCTAGGGAAAGGAGAGATCTGTGATCCAGACTGGAGGGAGAAACACGTGTGAAGTGCGCACAAAATGCGCACAGTGGGAACTAAAGTCTAAGAGGAAGACTAAGCCCCACAAAATCTGTGGCAGCTGGGGTCAGTGTAGCCCTCGATGTGGAAGGGGGTCCACAGGGATGCTGGCAGCAAGGGACCATAGAAATTAACCCACAGCAGGCCTGGCCCCGGAAAGGCAGCCTGAAGTTCTACCAGTATACTGGCTGCGGAGTGCCAGGGGAAAAAGACACAAGTCTGCATGCCCTGTGGCTTTTTTTTCTCTTCTTTTTCTTTTTACACTCTTGCTTTTGATTGCTAAGTCCAGTACATAGGATCTTCCAAATAAAAAACACTCACCGAGATTGCAGGGGAAAGCTGTTTTTGTGGAACCTGGGGTTCAGAGTGGGGAGAGAGGAGCAGAAAACCAGCTCTAGGGCAGTCTATCCCCCCCAACCCAGTATTGAGTGCATCAGGGAAAACAATCACTGGATAGGGGAGGGGCCTTTTAGCACCAGATGTCAATACAGAAACACTGCCACCCAGGAGTTGTATCAGAAATTGATTCTTGTTTAAATACAACTAAAGGCAGACTGAGAAACAAAGAGCTCCCGAATGCTTGAAAACAGGATTGTGACTTATGACATATGGGAGAGGTGGAGTGCAGGGAACTTCAATACTGTGCTATCTGACAGGAAACAGACCTGCCAAGCAGAACAGAAGAGGAAATGAATGACCTTCACTACTTCACATTTTTACTTTTTATCTGTTACTTGAGAAACTAAATATTTTTCTAACTTGATTTTACCTTTTTTATTATATTTTTATTTTTAATTATTACTATTATTATTTTACCTTTTTGTTAAGTTTTATTGTTTTTTATTCTTTATTTTATTTTATTTTATTTTGGGATTAGTGTTCTACATTCTATTTTATTTTTCCTTTATCATTATTTTACTCTATCTCAATTTTTCCTTTATGCAAATGCTCACTTTCCCCTTTTACCCTGTTTCTCTTTTCCTGTTCCTGCTTTAGTTTTTCCCTATCCTTTCTTTTTACTCTCTGTTAAAAATTCATCTTACTCATATATCTAATTCTTGCTACCCTGCTCTAAGTCCATACACATTTCTCTCTTCTATTTCTTCACTATCCAAATTTTCTTTTTCTTGCTTTTTTTTTGCCTTTTTATTTCTATTTGTCTTCTTGTTGTTTGTTTGATTGTTGATTAGTTTGGTTTTTTATTGCTTGTTTGTTTTTGTTCTTTTTGTGTGTGTTTTTTTCTGTTTGTTTTTTTACTTTTATTTTTCCTCTCCTCACTTGTTATCTTCTCCTACTAATAGCTTAGCTAATTCCAATCAAAAACTCAGGCCTATCTACTCTCTATTCTCTTTTTACAATAGTAAATGAATACATAGATAGATAGATTAAAGAAGGGGAAAAGTTATATATATATATATTTATTTTTTTCTTTCTTATT
>NW_005370956.1:139482-140354 GCF_000412655.1 Myotis brandtii | reverse complement strand
TCCATAGGTGTACGATTTTTGTCCAGTCTCTTCCTGCACCCCCCACATACCTTTCCCCCCGAGAATTGTCTGTCCACTCTCTTTCTATGACCCTGATTCTATTATATTCACCAGTTTATTCTGTTTATCAGATTTTTTATTAACTTGATTTTAAGATTTACTTGTTGACAGATATATATTTGTTGTTCATAATTTTAATCTTTACCTTTTTCATCTTCTTCCTCTTCTTAAAGAATACCTTTCAGCATTTCATATAATATTGGTTTGGTGGTGATGAACTCCTTTAGCTTTTCCTTATCTGTGAAGCTCTTTATCTGACCTTCAATTCTGAATGATAGCTTTGCTGGATAAAGTATTCTTGGTTGTAGGTTCTTGGTATTCATCACTTTGAATATTTCTTGCCATTCCCTTCTGGCCTGCCAAGTTTCTGTTGAGAAATCAGCTGACAGTCGTATGGGTATTCCCTTGTAGGTAATTGAGTCTCTTTCTCTTGCTGCTTTTAAGATTCTCTCTTTGTCTTTTGCTCTTGGCATTTTAATTATGATGTGTCTTGGTGTGGTCCCCTTTGTATTCCTTTTGTTTGGGGTTCTCTGCGCTTCCTGGACTTGTAAGTCTATTTCTTTTACCAGGTAGGGGAAGTTTTCTGTCATTATTTCTTCAAATAAGTTTTAAATATCTTACTATCTATCTTCTTCTGGAACCCCCATAATTGGAATGTTGGTAAGCTTGAATTTGTCGCAGAGGTTCCTTACACTATCTTCATATTTTTGGATTCTTTTTTCTTCTTGCTTTTCCGGTTGGGTGTTTTTTGCTTCTTCACATTTCAAATCTTTGGCTTGATTCTTGCACTCCTCTGGTCTGCTATTGGGTGT
>NW_005370956.1:121441-138811 GCF_000412655.1 Myotis brandtii | reverse complement strand
AATCAACAGGGTGGAGCAAACAGCTATGGCTGATCCTCAGCCCTGCCTTAAGAGGCCCTGGGTCTCAGTGTCCCACAGTAATCACTGCAAGCACCTCTGAGAGAAAGCCACCCTCGAGTTTCGCCTGATACCAGACAGTCCAGTTTCTCCCCATATGAGTCTGTGTCCCCAGAGAATCGCCCGGAACTGGAATTCAGAGCAGGCTCAGCCCTTTCCACATGCGCCTCCATACCTCTGCACTTTACTTCTGCACCTCCTCTGAGTCTCAGTGTGCTTTTCTCTTTCCTTTTAGTTGTAGAATTTCCACTCAGCCAGCCTTCCTGTGGTTCTAGATGATGTCTGTTTTGTCTTTTAGTTGTATTTTTGAAGTGGTTGTGTGAGGCAGCAATTTCAGGTGTTTACCTATGCTGCCATCTTCATTTTTGTATTTAGTTTTTCCTTTTCTTCTTATACACTCATTCTCTATCCACCTCTTTTATACTGAATTGTGGCTACTTCCCCATTCATTCAATTCCTTAACCTTACCTCCTGGAAATAAACTCTGCTTCCTCAGATTCATCATGGCGTTTGTTGTTTGAGGGATTGTAGATTACATATTTTGGATTAGTTGTTTTTTGTAGTTTTTTTCATCTCTGGGTGTTTATTGTTTTCATTTTTTTGGATTAGTTGTTTTATTGGAGTTTTCTCCTCATATACATATATTTCCTCCCTTCCTGCTTATTTTTTATTCTCTTTCTTTCATCTCTTACATTTTTTCCTTTTCTTAATATCATTTTTTTCACTCCTTTCTATCCTCTGGCACTCTTTTCTCTGGTGGTTACCTTTATTTGAGGTTATTAGTATCATGAATACATTTGTGTTTGGTGCCTTGTACGTTATGTCGTGTTGTGTTTTATTTTCTGCCTTTAAGTCAATGCAGGAGAGAGAGCTACATAACCAGACATCCAGAGAGGAGCAATCAAGGGGAGACAAAGAAACAGCCCAAATATGAAAGAAAAGGAGGTATCACCAGAAAAGGAAATAAATGAAATGGAGGCAAGCAATATGTCATAGAAAGAATTCAGAACAATGGACAAAAGGTTGCTGAAAAGGATGGAGGACAAATTCAACATGTTTAATAATGAAGAAAAATGAAGAAGAACCAAGAAGAAAGGAAAAATGACATCCCTGCAGTAAAGAACTCAATAAAAAGTATCAACAGTAGATTAGAAGAAGCAGAGGACCTCACCAGTGAGCTAGAAGACAAGGTAGGAAAAAATACCCAAGCAGAGAAGCATCTAGGAAAAAAAAACTTAAAAAACAGGAGGAGAGCCTAAGAGAACTAGAAATGAAACAACATATGCATAACAGGGGTGCCAGAAGGAGAGGAAAGTGAGCAAGGAATAGAAAACCTGTTTGAAGAAATAATCACAGAAAACTTCCCTGGTATAGGGGAGAAAAAACTCACACAAATCCAGGAAGCTCACAGAGTCTCAAATAAAATGAACCCCAAAAGACCGATGCCAAGGCACATTATAATTAAATTGGCAAACATCAACCACAAAGCAAGAATCTGAAAGGCTACAGAGAGAGACAGAAAGTTACCTACAAAGGATCCCACATCAGACTAGCGACTTATTTCTCAACAGAAACACAACAGGCCAAATAGGAATGGAATGAAATATACAAAGTCATGCAAAGGAAGGGTCTGAATCCAAGAATACTGTACCCAGCAAGGCTCTCAATTAAAACTGAGGGTTAAATCAGGAGCTTCAGAGACAAAAAAGGACTAAGGGAGTTTATTACCACCAAACCAGCAATTCAAGAAATGCTAAAGGGTCTGCTATAAAAAGAAGAAATATGAAGGGAAGAAGGAACACAGGCATAAAGAAAAAAAAATGGTGACAAACAAGTACCTATAAATAATAGCTTTGAAGGTAAATGGATTAAATGCACCAATCAAGAGACATAGGGTAGCTGAGTGGATAAGAAAACATGACCCATATATCTGCTGTGTACAGGAAACCCACCTCAGAACAAAGGACTTAAAAAGACTAATGGTGAAGGGATGGAAAAAGGTTTTTCAGGTGAATGGAAATGAAAAAAAAAAAAAAAAAAAGCTAGGGTAATAATACTTATATCTGACAAATTAGAGCTCAAAGTGAAGGCCATAACAAGAGATAAGGAAAGCCACTTCATAATACTAAAGGGTGCAATTCAACAAGAAGATATAACTCTGGTACACATATGCACCCAATACAGGAGCACACAAATACATAAAAAAACTTCTGAAGGATATCAAGGGAGAGATTCACAGCAATACAATAATAATAGGGGACTTTAATATCCCACTAACAAACACCACTGGACAAATCCTGTAAACAAAAAATCAGCAAAGAAACATCAATCTTAAATGACTCACTAGATCAGATGGAATTAATTGACATCTATAGAACATTTCACCAAAAAGCCAAAGAAAATACACTCTTCTCAAGTGCACATGAGTCTTTTACAAAGGTAAACCACATATTGGGATACAGGCAAAGTCTCTTCAAATTCAAGAAGATAGAAATCATATCAAGCATCTTCTCAGATCACAATGGCATAAAACCAGAAATCAATTACAATAAAAATAAAAAAGATCAAACACCTGGATGCAAAATAGCATGCTACTAAACAATGATTGGGTTACCAAAGAGATCAAAGAAGAAGTAACTTGGCAACAAATTACAATGAAAACACAACATTCTAAAATCTATGAGACACAGTGAAATAAGTCTTAAGAGGGAAGTTCATAGGTCTACAGGCCTAA
Organism: Myotis brandtii; assembly: GCF_000412655.1. Classification (NCBI taxonomy): domain Eukaryota; kingdom Metazoa; phylum Chordata; class Mammalia; order Chiroptera; family Vespertilionidae; genus Myotis; species Myotis brandtii. The sequence continues at coordinate 136,020 of NW_005370956.1, read as the reverse complement.
CTCAAAAAACAAGAAACAATGGTAATAAATTATCTAACCCTACAGTTCAAAGACTTAGAAAGAGAGCAACAAGAAAATCCCAGTATAAGCAAAAGGAAGGAAATAATAAAGGTCAGAGTGGAAATAAATGACATAGAGACCAAAAAAAAAACCAACCAACCAACCAAACAAACAAAAAACAGTACAAAAGATCAACAAAACCAAGATCTGGTTCTTTGAAAGGATAAACAAGATTGAGGGACCTCTAGCCAGGCACATTAAGAAGCAAAGAGAGAGGACCCAATTAAACAAAATCAGAAATGAAGGAGGTGAAGTAGCAATACAATCCCACAGAAATACAAATGATTATGAAAAAATACTATGAACAATTTTATTCCAACAAAATGGAAAACCTAGATGAAATGAACATATTCTTAGAAAAATACAAGCTCCCAAAACTCAATCAACAAGAATCAAAAAACCTGAATAGGCCAATAACTACCAAAGAAATTGAAGCAGCATTCAAAAATTGTCTAGCAAACAAAGCCCTGGTACAGATGGCTTTACAGGGGAATTCTACCAAGCATTCAAAGAAGATCACAATGGCATAAAGCTAGAAATCAATTACAATAAAAACAATCCTCCTCAGACTATTTGAAAAAATTCAAGAGGAAGGCACACTTCCAAGCTCTTTCAATGAAGCCAGCATTACTCTAATTTCAAAACCAGGTAAAACATCACGCAAAAAGAGAACCACAGGCCAATATCCTTGATGAACATAAATGCTAAAATCCTCAACAAAACTCTAGCAAATTGGATTCAGCATTACATTAGAAAGATCATACATCATGACCAAGTAGGATTTATTCCGGGGATGCAAGGATGGTACAATATCCGCCAATGAATAAATGTGATACATCACATAAACAAACTGAGAGACAAAAATCACATGATCATATCAATGGATTCAGAAAAAGCATTTGACAAAATCCAACACCCTTTCTTGATAAAAACTCTCAGCAAAGTGGGAATAGAGGGATCATACCTCAACATAATAAAAGCCTTATATGACAAACCTACAGCCAACATCATATTCAATGGGCAAAAACTAAACTCATTTCCTCTTAGAACAGGAACAAGACAGGGATGCCCACTCTCACCACTCCTGTTCGAAATAGTACTGGAAGTGCTAGCCATAGCAATCAGACAAGAAGAATAAATAAAAGGTATCCAAATTGGAAAAGAAGTAAAACCCTTCTTGTTAGCAGATGACGTGATACTATACATAGAAAACCCCAGAGACTCCATCAAAAAAACTAGATCTAATAAATGAATTTGGCAATGTAGCAGGATACAAAATTAACACCCAGGAATCTATGGCCTTTTTATATACCAATAATGAACTCACAGAAAGAGAAATGAATGAAAAGAACAATCCCATTTACCATTGCACCCCAAAAAATTAAAATACCTAGAAATAAACTTCACTAAGGACATAAAAGACCTGTACTGGGAAATCTTCAGGACATTGAAAAACAGAGATAGAGGAAGATATAAACAACTACAAGAACATACTATGTCCATGGATTGGTAGAATCAACATCATTAAAATATCCATACTACCCAAAGCAATTTATAAATTCTATGCAATCCCCACTAAAATACCAACAGCATGTTTCAAAGATCTATAACAAACTCTCCAAAAATTCATCTGGAATAAAAAAATACCCCGAATAGCCACAGCAATCCTGAGAAAGAACAAAGTTGTAGGGATCACAATACCAGATATCAAGATATATTAGCAAGCCACTGTTCTCAAAACTGCCTGGTACTGGCACAAGAACAGACATATAGACCAATGAAACAGAACAGAGAACCCAGAAATTGTCCCCAGCCATTATGCTCAGTTAATATTTGACAAAGGAGGCAAGAACATACAATGGAGTGAAAACAATCTCTTTAATAAATGGTGCTGGGAAATTTGGACATATACATGCAAAAAAAAATGAAACTAGATCACCAACTTACACCTTACACAAAAACAAACTCAAAATGGCTAAAGGATTTGAATGTAAGATGGGAAACCATAAGAATTCTACAAGACTCCATAGTCAGCAAAATAGCAGATATATGTTGCAGCAATGTCTTTACAGACACAGCTCCTAAGGCAATGGAGACTAAGGAGAAAATAAACAAATGGGATTAGATCAAATTGAAAAGCTTCTGCACAGCAAAAGAAACCATCAACAAAACAACACAACAAGAAAGCCTACTGCATCGGAGAAAATATTTGCCAATGATATTTCAGATAAGGGCTTAATCTCCAAAATTTACAGAGAACTCATACAACTTAACAAAAGGAAGATAACCTATCCAATGAAAAAATGGTCAAAGATGTAAATCAGGGGTCCTCAAACTATGGCCCGCAGGCCACATGCAAATACAAATATTGTATTTGTTCCCGTTTTGTTATTTTACTTCAAAATAAGATATGTGCAGTGTGCATAGAAATTTGTTCATAGTTTTTTTTTAAACTATAGTCCAGCCCTCCAAAGATCTGAGGGACAGTGAACTGGCCCCCTGTTTAAAAAGTTTGAGGACCCCTGATGTAAATAGACCCTTTTCGAAAGAGGACGTACAGTAGGCCGAAAGACATATGAAAACATGCTCAAAGTCACTAATCATCTGAGAGATGCAAATAAAAACAACAATGAGATACCATCTCACACCTGTCAGAATTGCTATCATCAACAAATAAACAAACGGCAAGTGCTAGAGAGGATGTGGAGAAAAATGAACCCTCTTGCAGTGCTGATGGGAATGTAGACTGGTGCAGCCACTGTGGAGAACAGTATGGAGTTTCCTCAAAAAGTTAAAAATGGAATTCCCATTTGACCCAGTAATCCCACTTCTAGAACTATATCCCAGAAACAAGAAACACCAATCAGAAAGAATATATGTTCATAGCAGCACAATTTACAATAACTAAGATTTGGAAACAGCCTAAGTGCCCATCAGCATATGAGTGGATTAAAAAACAGTGGTACATCTACTCAATGGGATACTATGCCTCTATAAAAAAGAAGGAACTTTTAACATTTGCAACAGCAGGGATGGAACTGGAGAACATTATGCTAGCTAAATAAGTCAGTCAGAGAAAGATAAATGTCACATGATCTCACTCATATGTGGGATATAATGATCAACATAATTTGATGAACAAGAATAGATCCATCTAGAGACAAATGATAAGGGGGGTAGAGAGCAACCAAAGGACTTGTATGCATGCATATTAGCATAACCAACGGACACAGACACTGGGGGCTTGCCCTGGGTGGGAATGGCTAGTGGGGAGTGTCAATTGGGGAAAAAGAAGACATATGTAAAACTTTAGACAATAAAAAAAAACACAAACATTTCAGATAAATTGGTTTAATATTGCTCATTATATATACATTGAAAACATTTATCAAGTGCCTTTTATTTGGAAGACATGGTCTGGTCTTTGTTACTGAAGATCAAAAAGTGATTAAAGTAAAGTCTTTGATTTAAAGAACTCACTTCTGCTGTGACAAAAGCACAGAAACAAGTAAATGAAATAGAAAATGGAAAGTACTTTGTGAGAAAGACATGCTATGGATATACAGAGAGGGCATAATTAATTCTATTTGAAGGAAACCACAAAAACTTCTCAGAGCAAAGGATAACTGATATAAATGTTAAGGAATAAATAAAAGCCTGGCTGATGAGGCTCAATGGTTGAGGATTGACCTATGAACTAGGAGGTCAGGCTTTGATTCCTGGTCAGGGCACATGCCTGGTTTGTGGGCCCCATCCCCAGTGTGGGGCATGCAGGAGGCAGCCAGTTGATGATTCTCATCATTGATGTTTCTATCTCTATCTCTCCCTCTCACTTCCTCTCTGAAATCAATGAAAATATATTTTTTAAAAAGAATAAATACAAGTCAATAAGTAGACAAGGAAGATTTGGGGATTCGGACAAAAGAACAACATGGGAAGTGGCTTAGAATTGTGATGTGAAGTTAAAGAATTTTTGTTTACTTGTTTGTGGGAGTACATAACATTATGGCAGTAATAAATTACATGTCTAGTAAGAGAGACAAAAATAAAAGCTCTATATACCATTTTAAGGAGTTTGTATTTATCTACATTTATAAAAAGAGAATCACTGAAGACTTTTATAAGTAAAAGGGTCACATAATTAGGTATATAAGTTGAAATAGTATTTAGGAGACTGATTTGAAGGAGGAAGAGGATAGAAACATCATTAGGAGTATAAGGGGACTGGAAAGAGAAATTGTATTTGAAAGGCATTTTGATTAAAATAAAGAGGATTTGGTAACTGATTTATAGAGATCAAGACAAAAATAGTAAAGGATGGCTTTATGTTTCAGGAAAGAAAAGTGAATGTTTGCTTTTGCTGAGTAAGAAAGCACACCAAAACTAAATAACATAAAACAACAATAATTTATTATTGCTCATTAATATATTGGTAAACTGGACATTTATACTGAACTGGGCTAAATATGGGGATGTGTATTCAGTCAGTTGCTGAGCCAGCTAGGGGCTGGCTGGTCATATACCATGGCCAAAGCTGAAATGGCTAGTTCTCTGCTTCACACACTCCGTTATCCTTCAGCAGGCTAGACAAGGCTTTTTTCACATGGAGTCTGGGCAGGATTCTAATACAGTATAAAGAAACATGCAAGAACAATAAGCCTTAGACTCAGAACTAGCACAAAATCACATTTTATTAGTCAAAGCAAGTCACACAGCCATAAAACAAAATGTTTTTGTTGAAAAGAGCTGCAAATTCATATCACCCTGGATTACTGATCTAGAGAGGAAAAAAAATGGCAACCATTTATATAAACAATCTAATTTGTTGTTGTTAATCCTCACCAGAGGGTATTTTTCCCATTGGTTTTTAGAGAGAGTGGAAGGGAGGGAGAAAGTGAGAAAAACATCAATGTGAAAGAGATACATCAATTGGTTGCCTCCCACATACACCCCAACCTGGGCAGGAATCAAACCCAGGTATGTGCCCTTGATCAGGAATCAAAACCGTCACCCTTTGATGCATGGGCCAACACTAACTATTGAACAGCACTGATTAGCATAACAATCCAATTTTTATCTAAAGATAACAATCCTGAGAGGAGAGAAACCAAGATGGCGGCATAGGTAAACACCGGAGATTGCTGCCTCGCACAACCACTTCAAAAATACAACTAAAAGACAGAATGGACATCATCCAGAACCACAGGAAGGCTGGCTGAGTGGAAATTCTACAACTAGAAGGAAAGAGAAAAGCATACCGAGACTCAGAGGAGGTGTTGTACGGAAGTAAAATACAAAGGTGTGGAGGTGCATGTGGAGAGGGCTGGAGGCTGAGGAAATGTTTGTCTTTTTCAATCAGGAGGGAGTCTCAAGCTCTGAGCTCCAGTTCCGGGCGAGACTCTGGGGACCCAGACTCATACAGGGAGAAACTGGACTGTCTGGCATCAGTCGGAAATCGAGGGCACCTTTCTCTCGGAAGCTCTCGCAGCAATTGCCGGGCCTCTGAGGGCAGGACAGAGAACAGCCATACTGCTCCCTCCACCTGCCCTGTTGATCCCCTGGGACCCCGCCCCGCCCAAGCCGTACAAGGAGGCTTTTGCATATGAAAGGCCCGGCCCTTTGTAATCTGAAAATTACTTAACAAACTGCAAACGGGAGAAGCGGGAGTGTCTGGCATCAGTTGGAAGGCAGCTTTCTCTCCGAGGTTTGCAGCGGTTCCTGGGGTTCTGAGAAGCAGAGCCTCTGGGAACGGGACTGAGGGCACCATAACCGCTCCCTCCGCCCGCCCTGTTGAGCCCGCCCCGCCCAAGCCCTGCGCAGAGCCATTTGCCGGATCGCCTCAGGCAAAGGCTAGATTAGCACCTCCCCAGAGGACAGAAGTTTTCCGCGGCAGACACAGCTGATTCACACAGCCAGTCGGCCTGGTGGTCAAATCCCTCTAGTATTAACTACAACAATCAAGGCTCAACTAGAACAAGACTGCGCACAAAGACCACTAGGGGGTGCACCAAGAAAGCATAAAAAATGCGGAGACAAAAAAACATGACAGAAATGGAGGATATAGAGCTAAAAAACGCAATTTTGAGGGCTTGCAATAAACTTTTGGAGAGCTTCACGAAAACTAATGAGACCCTCGATGCTATGATAAAGAAACAACTAGAAATTAAGCATACATGGTCTGAAATAAAGAATATTACACCCAATAGCAGACCAGAGGAGCGCAAGAATCAAGTCAAAGATCTGAAATGCGAAGAAGCGAGAAACACCCAACCGGAAAAGCAAAATGAAAAAAGAATCCAAAAATACGAAGCTATAGTGTAAGGAGCCTTTGGGACAGCTTCAAGCGTACCAACATCCGAATTATAGGGGTGCCAGAAGAAGAGAGAGAGCAAGATATTGAAAACCTATTTGAAGAAATAATGACAGAAAACTTCCCCTACCTGGTGAAAGAAATAGACTTACAAGTCCAGGAAGTGCAGAGAACCCCAAACAAAAGGAATCCAAAGAGGACCACACCAAGACATATCATAATTAAAATGCCAAGAGCAAAAGACAAAGAGAGAATCTTAAAAGCAGCAAGAGAAAGAAACTCAGTTACCTACAAGGGAATACCCATACGACTGTCAGCTGATTTCTCAACAGAAACTTTGCAGGCCAGAAGGGAATGGCAAGAAATATTCAAAGTGCTGAATACCAAGAACCTACAACCAAGATTACTTTATCCAGCAAAGCTATCATTCAGAATTGAAGGTCAGATAAAGAGCTTCACAGATAAGGAAAAGCTAAAGGAGTTCATCACCACCAAACCAGTATTATATGAAATGCTGAAAGGTATCTTTTAAGAAGAGGAAGAAGAAGAAAAAGGTAAAGATACAAATTGTGAACAACAAATACACATCTATCAACAAGTGAATCTAAAAATCAAGTGAATAAATAATCTGATGAACAGAAAAAAAAAAGATAGCAATCCTATATAATAAAAGCATAGTATGCAAATTGTCCCCTCGACTGAGAGTTCTTCCTGGGGTTTGACCAGGGGGTGGGGCCAGCGAGGGGAAGGGAGGGAGGCCCCAGCTGGCTGCCAGCAGCCGCTAGGGACTCTACCAGTGCACCAATTTCATGCACTGGGCCTCTAGTTCATTAAGAAAAAGAGCAATTGCAGAAAGTGGGTTAGGTTTTAAAGGAACAATAAAATCTTTGAATATATTGAGTTTCAGGCTTTACCTAAATATCTGGAAATGTTCAATGAGAGATGAAATTCAGGAAAGGAAGTGTGACTTGCATGATATTATATAACTGCTATGAGATATCTAAACCTAGAACACAAAACTCAATCTGCAATCCAGTATTCTTTCTACCAATCTATTTATTTAGAAGACACTCCCAGAGTATCAAATAATCAACTGTTACTAATTCACTTGATTCATTGTTTCTTGATTTTCTATCTCCTCTCCTTTCCTCCTTTGTCCTTCTCTTTCCTCTCTCTCTTCTCTTTGTTTCTTTCTAATATTTACTAAATACCTAATATGTGCTACATGCCATTGACATGGACAAAAACTTGGAATTTACCTTATTTTAAATGTATTAGTTCAAATTAGATGACAATGAAATTTGAAAGAATTCCAACAATACCAACCCCATTTAGGAATATAAATTAATTCATTTATCTGTTTTTAATTTCAAATTGGTGATAATCTTGTCAAGCAACTTATTTACCCTTTAGCAAGAAAATGAAAACCACAGAAGAGACAAAATATAATTATTTGCAAACTTCCTCTTGTAACTTAATTAATAATTCAGCTCCTGAAGCAAAAATTTTAATCATATGTGGTTGCTAATTAGAACAGATGAAATCTGTTTTAGTTGGCTAATAATAAAATGAGCAAGAGTTTTGTTGTTTAACACTATTACAATAGTTTTAACATAAATGTTAATATCTCAAATAAAATAGGTTTTTAGAAATGTCATGTTTCTTTGAAAATTTTCATAGAAAAGATTTTGTTCAATAAAAACAAGATAATTAAACTTGAAAAATTCTTTTCAAACATGTGTAATAGTTAAGAAATGAAACCCACAACTCATTCCTGGCTAAGACAACAAATACCAAATATTGGCAAGAATGTGGGGAAAAAGAAGCCCTATGTACCATTGGTGGGACTGAAAATCGATACAGCTACTATGTTAATAGTATGGAGTTTTCTAAAAAGAAGTAAAAGATGGAATTCCATATGACCTAGTAATTTTACTTCTGGGTTATTTATCTAAATGAAATAAAAATCACTATCTTGAAAATATAAGGAAAATACCAGAAAAGATATTTGCATCCAGAGGTCATTTCACTACTATTTATAATAGCCAAGACACAGAAACTACCTAGGTGTACATTGATGGATAAATTGATAAAGAAAATGTGGTTTATGTAATAATAACAATTATTACATTTTATATATGCTAGAGGCCCAGTGCACAAAAATTCATGCACTCGGGGAGGGTCCCTCAGCCCTGCACCCTCTTGCAGTCCAGGAGCCCTCAAGGGATGTCCAACTGATGGCTTAGGACCGCTTCCCGCAGTCTGGCCTCCCTCTGCGGGAGGCAAGTGGTGGGCCGATCAGCGAACGGTGCTGGCCAGTGAGCAGCCGTCCCGCCCACCCTGATCATCTCTCTGCCGCCGCTGGTTGCCACTGCACCCCCCCTCCAATCACCATCCCCTCCCTCTGCCCACTGGCATGCACCTTGGCTGGCCTGGCACTGCCCTCTCGCCGGCCCCGCCCCCCGCCAACTGGTTGTTCTGTGGTTTGGTCTATTTGCATATTATGCTTTTATTATATAGGATATACATATATGGCATAAATTTTTGCCATACATATATGCCATAGATATTCAACTATACAAAAGAAGATAATTTTCTGCTTGTGACATCATGAATGGACCTTAAGTGAAACAAGTCAGACAAAGAACGACAAACACTATATGATCTCACTTATCTGTAGAATCTTTTACAAAAAGTACTAAGACAAGATAGAAAAGGCCAAATTATAAAACACTTGGCTCTTTTTCACCAACCACTTCCTTTTTGGAAGTAAGATACCTATAAACAAAGTCATTAATAATGCAGTCTTTTCTTCATCAATTCCATACAATTTTTAAAAATCTTTATTGTAAAAAGTATTATGTATGTCCCCGTTTATCCCCCACTGACCACTTCTAGCCCACCTCACCCCCTACCACAGGCCTTCATCACTCTTGTGTTTGTGTACATGGGTTATGCATATATGCATACAAGTTCTTTTGTTGATCTCTTCCCACCCACATTAACCCCTGCCCCCACCCGCCTTCCCTCTGAGATTCCACAGTCTGTTCCATGCTGATATATCTCTGGATCTATTTTGTTCATCGGTTTATTGTGTTCACTAGATTCCAGATATGAGCAAGATCATGTGATACTTATCTTTATCTAACTGGCTATTGCAAATGGTAAGAGTACTTTCTTTTTTACAGCTGCGTAGTATGACATTGGGTAAATGTACCAAAGCTTTTTATCCAATCATCTGCTGATGGGCTCTTGGGCTGTTTCCAAATCTTAGCTATCGTAAATTGTGCTGCTATGAACATAGGAGTGCATATATTCTTTCTGGTTGGTTTCACTTATTTCTTAGGATATATTACTAGAAGTGGGATGACTGGGTCAAATGGGAGTTCCATTTTTAATTTTTTGAGGAAACTCCATGCTGTTTTCCAAAGTGGCTGAATTTCCACCAGCAGTGTACTAGGGTCCCCTTTTCTCCACATCCTCACCAACACTTGTCATTTGTTGATTTGTTTATAATAGCCATTCTGACAGTGTGAGGTAATACTTCATTGTCATTTTAATTTCTATCTCTCAGATAATTAGTGACTTTGAGCATTTTTTTATGTCTCTTGTCCTTCTTCAAGTCTGCTTTGGAGAAATGTCTAGTTAGGTCCTTTGCCCATTTTTAAATTGGACTGTTTATCTTCATTTTGTTAAGTTGTATGAGTTTCCTATATATTTTAGATATTAGCCCCTTATCAGATGTATCATTTACAAATATGTTCTCTCATGCCTTACACTCTTTTCATTTTGGTGTGGTTTCTTTTGGTGTGCAAAATAAAAGCTTTTGTGAAGCATTTTATTTTGATGTAGTCCCATATTTTTATTTTCTCCTTAGTTTTCTTTGCCCTAAGAAATGTATCCATAAACATATTGTTATGAGAGATGTCTGAGATTTTGGTGTCTATGGTTTCTTCTATGATTTTTATGGTTTCAGGGCTTAGATTTATGTCTTTTATCCATTTTGAGTTTATTCTTGTGTATGGTGTAAGTTAGAGGTCTAGTTTCATTTTTTTATGGCATGTACCTGCTCATTTTCCCCAGCACCATTTATTGAACAGACTATCTTTACTCCATTATATGCTCTTGCCTCCTTTGTCAAATATTAGTTGAGCATAATAGCTTGGGTCGATTTCTGTGCTCTCCGTTCTGTTCCACTGACCTTTATGCCTGCTCTTGTGCCAGCACTAGGCTGTTTTGAGCACAGTGGCTTTGTAGTATAACTTGATATCTGGCATAGTGATTCTTCCAACTTTGGTCTTCTTTCTCAAGATTGCTATTCAGTGTCTTTTTCAGTTCCATATAAATTTTTTGAGTGTTTGTTCTAGATATGTGAAATATGCTGTTGGCATTTTAATAGGGATTGCATTGAATCTATAGATTGCTTTGGGTAGTATGGGTATTTTAATTAAGTGGATTCTACCAATCCACGAACATGGTATATTCTTCCAGTTATTTATATCTTCCTCTATTTCTTTTTTCAACGTCCTGTAGTTTTCCGTGTACAAGACTTTCACCTCGTTGGTTAAGTTTATTCCTAGGTGTCTTAATGTTTTTCTTGCAATGGTAAATGGGATTGTTTGTTTAATTTCTCTTTCTGAGAGTTCACTATGGTCTATAAAAATGCCATAGATTTCTAGGTGTTAATTTTGTATCATGTTACATTGTGGTATTAACTTATTAAAAGTGGTATTTTTTGATGGAATTTTTATGTTTTCTTATGTGAAATATCATTTCATCTGCAAATAATGACACTTATACTTCCCCCTTTACAATTTGGATGCCTTTTATTTCTTATACTGGTCTTATCGCTATGGCTGGGACTTCCAGTACTATATTGCAAAAGAGTGGTGAAAGCAGACATGTTCTTATTCTTAGGGGAAATGGTTTTAATTTTTGTCCACTTAATATGATGTTGGCTATAGGTTTTCATATAGGACTCATATTATGTTGAGATATGATTCCTCTATTCCCACTTTGCTGAGAGTTTTTATAAAAAAAGGGTGGAGGAGAGATTTAAAATAGTGGCAGAGTAAATGGATGCTGCATGGACATGCTCCCAGGAACAAACTGGAATTACGACTAAAATACAGGAAAACCTCCAGATAATCAACAGAAGACTTGCTGGAGAGAACCCTGATACCCGAGGACCGAAAATGGAGAATGCAAAAAGAATGGTAGGAGGGGCAGAGGTTGATCTTGGTTTCCAGCACATCCCAAGAATAAATCTTACTTGTTCATGGCGTATGATCTTTTTGATATATTGCTGGATCTGATTTGCTAATATTTTGTTGAGAATTTTAGCATCTGTAATGATCAGGAATATTGGCCTGTAATCCTCTTTCTTTGTATTGTCTTTATCTGGTTTTAGAATTAGGCTAATATTGGCTCATAAAAAGAGCTTGGAAGTGTGCCTTCCTCTTTACATTTTTTGAACAGTTTGAGGTGAATAGGTGTTAGTTCTTCTTTGAATGTTTGGTAAATCTCCCATGTGACACTAAACATCTTTTGCTTGCCAGAAGTTTTCTTTTTTTAATTATTTAATTTTTAAAGTATAAAATATGTCTCCTTTTTTCCCCATTGAACTCTCCCTGAGCATTCCCATAACTCAGCACATGCCATCACCCCACTACTATCTGTGTCCATGGGTTGGGCTTATATGCATGCATACAACTCCTTTGGTTGCTCTCTTATACTCCCTCCCCTGCTTCCCTCTGAGGTTGGATGGTCTGTTGGCAGCTTCTATGTCTCTTTTATGTTCATCAGTGTGGGGAAGCATGAGACTTGGTTGGTAAGTTTGTAAAGAGGACATTCTGAGAAAAGGGAAGTGTGTGGAAGGCTGCCTGCCCTGTTTATTGTAATTCTGACTTAGGGGAGTGCCGAAGGCAGTGCCCCTAATTATTCCTTGACATTTACAAACAAGTCTGTGCACATGCAGACCCCCAGGGTGTTTACTGGAATCCTTATACTTAATCTTTGGGTGTCCTTGCATAAAAGACATTACAAACACATGTATCCACCCAATATTACTTACCCTACTGATTATATCTAAAAGATAAATTTTATCTCAAACTGCTGCTACAATAAAAGCCTAAAGAGACAGGAAATTGAGGCTTACTGGTCCCTTTAGCCAGGCAGTACCTTAGCTCTCTCTTTCAAAGCAAACATTGAGTCAGAGTAATCCATTCATCCATAGCTCAGGGTCTGCTGGTCAGCTCTGGCACATCAGTGTATGTTGTTCAATATATTCCACAAATGAATGAGATCATGTGATATTTATCTTTCTCCAGCTGGCTTATTTCACTTAGCATAATGCTCTCTAGGTCCATCCATGCGATTTTCAAATGGTAAGAGTTTATTCTTTTTGACAGCAGCATACTATTCCATTGTGGAGATGTACAACAGATTTTTAATCTACTCATCTGCTAATGGGCACTTAAGCTGTTTCCATATCTTAGCTTTTATAAATTGCACTGCTATGAAAGGGTTGTTTTTTATATCCTTTCTGATTGGTGTTTCTGATTTCTTGGGATATATTCCTAGAAGTGGGATTACTGGGTCAAATGGGGGTTCCATTTTTAATTTTTTGAGGAAATTCCATACTGTTTTCCACTGTGGCTGCACCACTCTATATTCCCACCAGCAGTGCACAAGGGTTCCTTCTTTTCCACATCCTCCACAGCACTTGTCGTTTGTTGGTGATAGCCATTCTGACATGTGTGGAAAGGTACCTCATTGTCCCTATGATTTGCATATCTTGAATGATTAGTGAAAATCAGCATGTTTTCATATGTCTCTTGGGCTTCTGTATGTCCATTTTTAAAAAGCGTCTATTTAGGTTTTTTGCCCATCTTTTTATTGTCTAAAGTTTTACATATGTCTCCATTTTCCCCAATTGACACCCGCAAAACATTCCCACTCCCTTTGCCCATTTATTTTATTTTTATTAATTGTCTAAAGTTTTACATGTGTATCCTTTTTCCCAGATTGACACCCCCCCCAGCCATTCCCACCCTGAGCAAGCCCCCACTGCCCCAGTGTCTGTGTCCATTGGTTATGCTAATATGCACACATATAAGTCCTTTGTCTGATTGATGCTTCTCTGTCTCTGGATCTGTTTTTGTTCATCAGTTTATGTTGTTCATTATATTCCACAAATGAGTGAGATCATGTGATATTTATGTTTCTCTAACTGACTTATTTCACTTAGCATAATGCTCTCCAGGTCTATCCATGCTGTTGCAAATGGGAAGGATTTTTTTTTTTTTTTAGCAGTGTAGTATTCCATTGTGTAGATGTATCACAGTTTCTTAATCCACTCATGTGTTGATTGGCACTTAGGTTGTTTCCAGATATTAACTATTGTAAATTGTGCTGCTATGAACGTAGGGGTGCATATATTCTTTCTGATTGGTGTTTCTGTTTTCTTGGGATATAGTCCTAGAAGTGGGATTACTAGGTCAAATGGGAGTTTCATTTTTAAATTTTTGAGGAAACTCCATACTGTTGTCCACAGTGGCTGCAACACTCTGCCTTCTCACCAGCAGTGCACAAGGGTTCCTTTTTCTCCACATCCTCACCAGCACTTGTCATTTGTTGATGATAGCCGTTCTGACAAGTGTGAGATGGTACCACATTGTCATTTTGATTTTGATCTCTCAGATGATTAGTGACTTTGAGCATATTTTCATATGTCTCTTGGCCTTCTGTATGTCTTCTTTCAAAAAGTATATATTTAGGTCCATTGCCCATTTTTTGATTGGGTTGTTTATCTTTATTTCGTTAAGTTGTAAGAGTTCCCTGTAAATGTTGGAGATTAAGCCCTTATTGGAGATAACACTGGCAAATATGTTCTCCCATGCAGTAGGCTTTCTTGTTGTTTTGCTAATGGTTTCCTTTGATGTGCAGAAACTTTTTATTTTGATGTAGTCCCATTTGTTTATTTTCTCCTTAGTCTCTATTGCCCTAGGGGCTGTATCAGTGAAGATATTGCTTCAGAATATGTCTGAGATTTTGCTGCCTGTGGATTCCTCTAAGACAGCGGTTCTCAACATGAGGGTCACGACCGCTTTGGCGGTCGAACGACCCTTTAACAGGGGTCGCCTAAGACCATCCTGCATATCAGATATTTACATTATGATTCATAACAGTAGCAACATTACAGTTATGA
>NW_005370956.1:118268-121059 GCF_000412655.1 Myotis brandtii | reverse complement strand
ACGACCCTTTCACAGGGGTCGCCTAAGACCATCCTGCATATCAGATATTTACATTATGATTCATAACAGTAGCAACATTACAGTTATGAAGTAGCAATGAAAATAATTTTATGGTTGGGTCACAACATGAGGAACTGTATTAAAGGGCCAGAAGGTTGAGAACCACTGCTCTAAGATTTTTACATTTATTTCCTTTATCCATTTTGAGTTTATTTTTGTGTGTGGGTGTAAGTTGGTAGTCTAGTTTCATTTTTTGCATGTATTTGTTCAATTTTCCCAACACCATTTATTGAAGAGACTGTCTTGACTCCATTGTATGCTCTTGCCTCCTTTGTCAAATATGAATTGAGCATAGTGGTTTGGGTCGATTTCTGGGTTCTCTATTCAATTCCATTGATCTATATGTCTGTACTTGTGCCAGTACCAGGCAGTTTTGAGGACAGTAGCTTTGTAATACAACTTGATATCTGGTATTGAGATCCCCCCTACTTTGTTCTTCTTTCTCAGGATTGCTGCAGCTATTTGGGGTCATTTTTTATTCTAGATGAATTTTTGGAGAGTTTGTTCTAGATTTTTGAAATATGCTGTTGGTATTTTAATGGAGATTGTATTGAATCTATAGATTGCTTTGGGTAGTATGGACATTTTAATGATGTTTATTTTATCAATCCATGAACACAGTCTGTTCTTCCTTCTATTTATGCCTTCCTCTATCTCTTTTTTCAGTGTCCTGTAGCTTTCTGTATATAAGTCTTTTACCTCCTTAGTTAAGTTTATTCCTAAGTATCTTAATTTTTTTGGTGTGATGGTAAATGGGATTGTTTTTTAATCTTTTTTTTTCTGTAAGTTCACTATTGGCATATAAAAATGCCATAGATTTCTTTGCATTAATTTTGTATCCTGCTACATTGCCAAATTCATTTATTAAGTCTAATCACTTTTTGATGGAGTCTTTAGGGTTTTCTATGTATAGTATCATGTCATCTGCAAATAATGACAATTTTACTTCATTTCTAATTTGGATGCCTTTTTCTTTCTCTTGTCTGATCACTGTGGCTAGCACTTCCAGTACTACGTCAAACAGCTGTGATGAAAGTGTGCATCCCTGTCTTTTTCCTGTTCTTAGGGGAAATGGTTTAAGTTTTTGCCCATTGAATATGATGTTGGCTATAGGTTTGTCATATAAGGCTTTTATTATGTTGAAGTATGCTCCCTCTATTCCCACTTTGCTGAGCATTTGTATCAGAAAAGGGTGTTGGAGTTGGTCAAATAACTTTTCTGCATCAATTGATATGATTGTGTGATTTTTGTTTCTCAATTTGTTTATGTGATGTATCACGTTTATTGATTTGCAGATATTGTACCAGCCTTGCATCCCTGGAATAAATCCCACTTGGTCATGGTGTATGATCTTTCTTATGTAATGCTGGATCTGATTTGCTAGAATTTTGTTGAGGATTTTAGCATCTATATTCATCAGGGATATGAGCCTGTAATTCTCTTTCTTTTTAGTGTCTTTACTTTGTTTTGGGGTTAGGGTAATGCTGGCTTCATAGAAAGAGCTTGGAAGTGTGCCTTCTTCTTTAATTTTTGGAATAATCTTAGAAGGATTGGTTTTAGTTCTTTGTTGAATGTTTGGGAAAACTCCCCTGTGAAGCCATCAGGTCCAGGGATTTTGT
Source organism: Myotis brandtii (assembly GCF_000412655.1). Taxonomy (NCBI): domain Eukaryota; kingdom Metazoa; phylum Chordata; class Mammalia; order Chiroptera; family Vespertilionidae; genus Myotis; species Myotis brandtii. Next base: position 119,380 of record NW_005370956.1, on the reverse strand, counting down.
TTGCTGGAAACTTTTTGATTACTGTATCAGTTTCATCAGTAGTTCTTGGCCTATACAGGTTTTTTTATTCTTCCTGATTGAGTTTTGGAAGCTTGTATTATTCTAGGAATATGTCCATTTCAACGAGATTGTCCAGTTTGTTGAAGTAGAGATGTCTGTAGTATTTTTTTACAATTCTTTGTATATCTGTAGGGTCAGTTATTACTTCACCTCTTTCATATCTGATTTTGTTTTCTTGGGTCCTCACTCTTTGCTTCTTCAATCTTGTTTAATCTTTCAAAGAACCAGCTCCTGGTTTTGTTGATCTTTTGTATTGGTTTTTTGTTGTCTATGTCATTTATTTCTGCTCTGATCTTTGTTATTTCCTTCCTTTTGGTTACCTGGAATTTTTCTTGTTGCTCTATTTCTAATTCTTTAAGTTGCAAGTTTATATTGTTTATTACCAGTTTTTCTTTGTTGTTGTTGTTGTTGTTGTTTTATTTATTTTTTATTTATTTACTTACTTATTTGAGGTAAGCCTGTAGAGCTATAAAATTCCCTCTCAGGATTGCTTTCATTGTGTCCCATAGATTTTGGATTGTTGTGTTTTCATTGTCATTTGTTTCCAGGATGTTTTTTATTTTTTTATCTCTTTCATTACCCAATCATTGATTAAGAGCATGCTATTTAGCCTCCAAGTGTTTGATTTTTTAATTGTTTTTATTGTAGTTTATTTCTAATTTTATGCCATTGTTATCTGAGAAGATGCTTGTTATGATTTCTATCTTCTTGAATTTGCAGAGACTTTGCCTGTGTCCTCATATGTAGTCGATCTTTGACAATGGCTCATGTGCACTTGAGAAGAATGTCTATTCTGCAGCTTTGGGGTGAATTGTTCTGAAGATGTCAATTAAGTCCATGTGCTCTAGTGAGTCATTTATGATTGCTGTTTCTTTCCTGATTTTTTGTTTAGAGGATTTATCCAGTGGTGTTAGTGGGGTACTAAAGTCCCTTACTATGACTGTATTGCTATCAATCTTTCCCTTGATATCCTCCAGAAGCATTTGGGTGCCCCTGTATTGGGTGTATATATGTTTACCAGAGTTATATACTCTTTTTGTTTTGTTTTTTTT
>NW_005370956.1:103622-116840 GCF_000412655.1 Myotis brandtii | reverse complement strand
GGGGCGGGTCCCAGGGGATCTACAGGGCGGGCGGAGTGAGCAGTTATGGCTGCTCTCAGTCCGTCCCCAGGGGCTCTGCCTCTCTGTCCCAGCAACCGCTGCAAACCTCGGAGGGACCGTAGCCAGACAGTCCTGCTTCTCCCATTTGAGTCTGGGTCCCTAGAGACTCGCCTGGGTCTGGGGCTCAGAGTCTGAGGCTCCCTCCGGATTGAAACAGACAACCTCGCCCTCAGCCACCAGCCCGCGCCGCGCGCACTCCGCACCTTAGTATTTTACTTCAGCACTGCGCCTCCTCTGATTCTCGGTTCCTCCTAGTTGTAGAACTTCCACTCAGCCAGCCTTCCTGTGGTTCTGGATGATGTCCATTCCGTCTTTTAGTTGTATTTTTGAAGTGGTTGTTCGAGGCAGCAAACTCCGGCGTTAACCTATGCCGCCATCTTGGTTTTTCCTATACTCTTTTTGAATTGCTCCCTGTAGTACTATGAAGTGGTCCTCCTGATCTCTTGTTATGGCCTTTACTTTGAGATCTATTTTGTCTGATAAAAGTATTGCACCACAACTTTTTTCTCATTTCCATTTGCGTGAATTTTTTTTCCATCTCTTCGCTGTCAGAATGTGTGAATCCTTTGTTCTGAGGTGAGTCTCTTGCAGACAGCAAATATATGGGTCATCTTTTCTTATCCATTCAGCTACCCTATGTCTTTTGATTGGAGCATTTAATCCATTTACATTTGATGTTATTATTCATAAGTACTTGTTTGTCACCATTTTTATTCTTTATGTTTTTGTTCCTTCTTGGATTTTTTTTCTTCTTTTTAATAGCAGTCCCTTGGCATTTCTTGCATTGCTGGCTTGGTGATAATAAACCCTCTTAGCCCTTTTTTGTCTGTGAAGCTCCTGATTCCATCTTCAATTTTGAATGACAGCCTTGTTCGGTATAGTATTCTTGGATTCAGTTCCTTGCTTTGCATTACTCTGTATATTTCATTCCATTCTCTTCTGGACTGGTGTGTTTTTGTTATGAAATCAGTTGATATTCTAATGGGAGATCACTTGTAGATAACTTTCTGTCTCTCACTGGCTACCTTTAAGATTCTAACTTTGTCATTGATGCTTGCCAATTTAATTATGATGTGTCTTTTTGGGTTCATCTTCATTGGGCCTCTATGTGCTTCTTGAACTTGTGTGGTTTTTTCTTTCCAACTTCAGGGAAGTTTTCTGTCATTAATTCTTCAAACAGGTTTTCTATTCCTTGCTCTGCTTCCTGTCCTTGTGGTACCCCTATTATGTGGATATTGTTTCATTTTGTGTTGTCTCAAAGCTCCCTTAGCCTATCCTCCTGATTTTTAAGTTTTCTTTCCAGTTTCTTCTGTGTTTGTGTGTTTTTTTCCTACCTTGTCTTCTAAATTACTGATGCGGTCCTCACCCTCTTCTTGGCTACTGTTTAAGCCTTCCACTGTTCTTTATTGCAGCTATGCCATTCTTCATTTCCTCTTGGTTCCTTTTCATGTTGGTGACATTCTCATTCAGCTCCTTGTAATTCTCATTGAGTTGTGTGCATTTGTCATCAAGCCATTTGAGCATCCTTATAACCATTACTCTAAATTTTTTTTCTCTGACATGTTACTTGCCTCTATTTCTTTTAATTACCTTTTTGGTGATCCTCTTTTCTTTGGGGATCGTTTTTGGCTCCCCATTTTTTGCTGAAACATTTTAATTGTTTCTATGTCCTCAATCCAACTGCCTTGCTACTCAGGTTCCTTTGGGGGTGGTACTACTGCTGCGGTCTCTCAGGTCTCCTGGGCTTGGTGATCTAGCAGAGCTCCCTACTTGATCTATTTGGGTTCTCTTGATGTAGTTGGATCTTGAATGTTAGTTTCTTATTCGTGGATGAAGTCTCATCACAGATTGGCAATGTGACTCACTCCCGGCTTCGATATGCAAGCTAATTTGGATGTGATCATGGTTCCAGCTCTTTTGGAAAAGGTTGTCTGAGGTCTCATTGGCATGTGCTCACTGTGGGTTCCCAGAGTCCATGGCCTGGAAGGAAGGAGTCTTGGAGCCTGGGGCTCAGGTACTGTGACTTTGTCTAGTGTGGTGTAACTCTTGCTGGATTAGTGTCACTCTGTATTTCACTATGAGGGTCCTGGAGCCCGTGACAGTGGGAGGGAAGGTGTCTCATAATCTGTGGTTGAGGCAGTGGGACCTTGGCCAAAGTGATTTCCCTCTCTGAATCATGAGAGGGTTCAGGATCCAACAACTGTGGATGTGGGAATCTCAGAGACTGTGGCTAAAACAATGTGACTTTGTCCAGGGAGGCAACTCCTCAGTAACTCACCAAGCTGTCCAGAGGTATGTAGCTGGGAGGGGGATGTCATGGATCCTGCTGAGGGAGCTGTGCGTATGGTTGGAGAGGCACACCCCCAGTGGCAGCTCACAGAGGGGTCCAGTAGCCATCTGCAAGGGGTGTGTGTTCATGGGGCCCACATGCTGGATCAAAGTGATTGTAATTTGCCACTGGCTCTGTGGAGGGAGAAGTCCCAGTTTTTTCTTCAGGGGATGTGCATCCTTGGTTGGATACACAGGCCCAGTGGCCGCTTACAGAGGTGCCCATGAGGTGTCTGCTGGAGGAGTGGGCTCAGGGGTCCCGTGTGCTGGAGTGGCACTACCTCGGGGTTTGGATGCCAGCAGCCGGGGTTGTGACTTGTGGTGGCTCATAGATGCAGCTAGCAGCCGCCGTCTGGGGCAGTGGGCTCAGGGGGCTTGCACACTGAATCACTGCAAATGTAGTGACTGGAGGTGGGCAGCCGAGGAGGGGGAAGTCTGAGTTTCTGCTGCCGGGGCATTGTGCCCTTGGTTGGATACAAGTGAGCCTAGTGGCAGCTCACAGAGTCACCCAGGTGTCGCCTGCTGGTGCGGTGGCCTCAGGGGGCCTGCATGCTGAAACCACATGACCATGGTGTCTGTGGGTAGGGAGCCAGGGAGGGGGAAGTCCGAGTTTCTACTGCCAGGGCTGTGCGCTCGTTTTTGGATATGAGTACACCCTGCGGGCACTCAAGGAGGCATTCAGGAGCTGCCTGTAGGGGCAATAGGCTTAGTATGCCTGCATGCTGGAAAGTCACAACTACAGTGTCCAGAGGCCAGTAGCCAGGGAGGGGGAAGTTCCAATTTTTGCTGCCTTGTGCCCTTGGTTGAATTTGCACATGCCCAGCAGTGCTCACAGAGGCACCCAGGAGCCACCTGTTGGGGTAGTGGGGCTCAGGAGGCCTGAACACTGGAAAGGCATGCCTGCAGTGTCCAGTGGTCATCAGCTGTGCAGGAGTAAGACTCAGTTTTTGCTGCTGGGGCCTTGCGCCTTTGGTTGGATTCACTTGCACCTAGCAGCAGCTCACAGAGGCACCCAGAAGCTGTTTGCCAGGGCGGTGCAATCAGAGGGGCCCTTTTGCTGAAGTTGCATGTCTGCAGCATCTGTGTACAGGCAGCCAGGAAGGTGGAAGACCAAGTTTCTGTTGCCGGGGCTGTGCACCCTTGTTTGGATATGAGCGTGCCTAGTGGGAGCTCACAGAGGCAAGTGGGGGGGCCATTTGATGGGGTGGTGAACTCAGAAGGGCCCTTATGCTGAACCATGTGACTGACGTGTCTGTGGGCAGGCAGCCAGAATGGGTGGAAGTCTGAATTTCTACTGCCGGGGCTGTGCACCCTTGTTTGGATACGAGCACGCCCAGGATCTCACAGAGGCACTCAAGAACCACCTTTGGGGCTGTGGGCTCAGGAGGCCTGTGCACTGGAAAGGCACAACTGTAGTGTCCAGAGGTCAGCTGCTGTGGAGTGGGAAGACTCAGTTTTTGCTTCCGGGGCCTTGCTTCCTTGGTTGTATATGTGCGTGCCCAGCTGTGGCTCACAGAGGCACCTGGGGGCCATTTGCCTTGGCGGTGCACTCAGAGGGGCCCTTGCACTGAAGTTGCGTGACCACAGTGTCTGTGTGCAGGCAGCCAGGATAGGGGGAAGTCTGAATTTCTACTGCTGGGGCCGTGTGTCCTTGTTTGGCTATGAGTGTGCCCAGTGGTGGCTCACAGAGGCACCCAAGAGTGGGCTGTGGGGTGGTGGGCTCAAGATGCCTGTGTGCTGGGAAGGCACGACTGAGGTGTCTGGAAGTCCACATCTGGGGAGGGGACTTCCAGATACCTCAGTCTGCAGCAATTACTGCTGCAGGAGCCATGCACTTTTGGAGGTGGATGTCCTAGGGCAGTGGTGGTGAACCTTTTGAGCTCAGCATGTCAGCATTCTGAAAAACCCTAACTTAACTCTGGTGCCATGTCACATATAGAAATTTTTTGATATTTGCAACCATAGTAAAACAAAGATTTATATTTTTGATATTTATTTTATATATTTAAATGTCATTTAACAAAGAAAAATCAACCAAAAAAATGAGTTCACGTGTCACCTCTGACACGCTTGTCATAGGTTCGCCATCACTGTCCTAGGGTCTGCAGGTCTGCGGGTGAGGCAGCAAGATTTTGGTTGGAGTGGCTGCAGGGTCATGGGCAGTGTCCAAGGTCAGTCTGGGTGGTGGTGCTGATGAGTTCCTAAAAGAGGCTGCTCTCCCCTTCAAGATGGCGTGGGCTCCATACCCGAACCCCGTAGCCTGGGGAGTGTCTGCAGCAGTGGTAGGTGCTCCATGTCCAAGAAAGCCTGGTCTGCCAGCCTCTGATACTCCTGCCCAATTTAACTGTACCTCACTCTCTCACACACACACACACCACACACATCTACACACTCTCCTTTCACCCCTCACTCACTCTCACCCCCTCCCTCACCTCCATCTTGCTATCTGCTATCTTCCCAAGCTCTCCATAGTCTTGCTGGATATTTTTTAAAAATATGTTATTATTGATTTCAGAGAGGAAGGGAGAGGAAGAGTGAGATAGAAACATCAATGAGGAAAGAATCATTGATTGGCTGCCTCCTGCACGACCCTTACTGGGGATCAAGCCCGCAACCACAGGCATGTGCCCTTGACCCGAATCCAACCTGGGACCCTTTAGTCTGCAGTTGATGCTCTATCTACTGAGCAAAATCAGCTAGGGCTCTTGCTGGAGATTTTTGATTCCTGCTTCAACTTCATAGGTAGTTATTTGCCTATTTAGGTTTTGGGATTCTTCCTCATTGAGATTTGGAAGCTTGAATTTTTCTAAGAATATGTCCATTTCATCTAGGTTGTCCAGTTTTTTGGAGTGGAGTTGTTCATAGTATTTTTATTACAATTTTTTTGTATGTATGTGGCGTTGTTTGTTATGTCTTCTCTTTTATTTCTGACTTTGTTTATTTGGGTCCTCTCTTTTGTTTCTTGGTGAGCCTGGTTAGAAGTTCATCAATCTTGTTTATCCTTTCAAAGAACCAGATCTTCTTTTTATTGATCTTTTGTATTTCTTTTGTCTCTATGTCATTTATTTCTACTCTGATATTTATTATTTTCTTCTTTCTCTTTACTCTGAGCTTTTCTTGTTGCTCTCTTTCTAATTCTTTAAGTTGTAGGGTTAGATAATGTATTACCATTTTTTCTTGTTTTTTTGATGAAGGCCTGTAGAGTTATGAACTTCCATCTCAGGACAGCTTTCACAGTGTCCCATAGATTTTTCATTTTTGTGTTGTTATTGTTATTTGTTTCGAGGAGGATTTTTATTTATTCTTTGATCTCTTTGATAACCCAATCATTGTTTAATAGCATGGTATTTAGCCTCCAAGTGTTTGCTTTTTTCATTGTTTTATTGTAGTTGATTTCTAATTTCATGCCATTGTGATCTGAGAAGATGCTGATATAATTTCAATCTTCTTGAACTTGTAGAGACTTGTTTTGTGTCCTAACATGTTGTCTATCTTAGAAAATGTCCCATGTACACTTGAAAAGGATGTATATTCTATAGCTTTGTGGTGAAATGTTCTGAAAATATCAATTAATTACATCAGATCTAGTTTGTAATTTAGGATTGCTGTTTTCTTGTTGATTTTCTGTCTAGAAGATCTATCCAGTGATGTCAATAGGGTGTTAAATTCCCCTACTGTGATTTTATTGCTATTGATATCTACTTTAAAATCTGCCAGGAGGTTTTTTATATATTTGGATGCTCTTGCATTGTGTGCATATATCTTTACCAGAAATGCATCCTCTTTTTGTTTTGATTCCTTTAGTATTATGAAGTGGCCTCAATTATCTCTTGTTATAGCCTTCATTTTGAAGTTGATTTTGTCAGATATGAGTTTTGCTATGCCAGCTTCCCCCGCCCCCCCATTTCCCCATTTGTCTGGAAATCTTTTTTCCATCCTTTCACTTTCATTCTGTATGGGTCCTTTGTTATGAGGTGGGTCTCTTGTAGACAGCATATGTATGGGTCATGTATTTTTATCTGTTCAGCTACCCTATTTCTTTAGATTGTAGCATTTAAACCATTTATGTTTAAAGTTATTATCGATAAGTACTTATTTATCCTCATTATTATTCTTTATGTCTGTTTTCTTCTTTTTCTCCCTATTTCTTCTCATTATAGTAGGAGCTCCCTCCTCACTCTTGGCATGTCACCCCTGGGAGCTGGGTCAGCTCCTCTCTTGACATCACCCTTTCTACTAGTCTCCAGGTGTTTTCTGTCCTTCCTTTATAACTCCCTCCTCACTCTTGGCCTGTCACCCCTGGGAGCTGGGTCAGCTCCTCTCTTGACCTCACCCTTTCTACTAGTCTCCAGGTGTTTTCTGCCCTTCCTTTATAAAAGTCTCTTCCTCAGCTGAACCGCAGTTGGTAATTCCAGGTAAATGTTCTCCGATTTAGTTATATTTCTAATCTGGCCCTGGGATGAGGTGCACTACAGGTCTGCCTATTTTCCTGCCATTTTTTCTCTCTTGAATTCTCCATATAATTTTTGAGGAGGAAAAATTAATTTCTACTATGTGCTGCAATAGCCCAAGAATTAGTACAATCAAGATCTAGCTATGATAACTTACATTTTAAAAAATGTTCTTGTTTTTGCAGTTATGTTATAATATATTAATATATGCACAGTATTATAATATAGTGTACAAAGGTAAAATAGATATATTTTATGTCATGATTTTATTTTCTCCCTAAAATTTATCTAACAATGATATCACATCCAAAAGATGGTTAATACAGGAATTGGGAAATGATAAAAATAAAATATATAAAACCAACCATAAAAAGAGTCATTATAATAACTAGAAATGTGTTTATAATTGTCAACAGTGGCTGACAAGATACAAAATTCCATTTACTTATGTTTTAAACAGTAACCTCAGGAAAATTAGGAGAGTATGTTTCGCTGAGCTGAATAATTAAATGCCAAGAAACTCACCACTCAATATGTAATTTATTCAACATCTTGTTGTTTGAAGGAGCCAGTGTTTGTACATAGGATGGATTAAATTCCTAACAACATCTGGCATGAACAGTGGACTTGTCCCTAACCATAATAGCATTACATTCATAGAATGACAGCTGAATGGATCGATGGAGCTTGTATCTAATGGGGTAGATTCATGACTGCAGCACAATAAATCAGAATGTTTTAACCTCTGGTCACATACACCTTGGCCTGTTGCTCCTTACAAACTATATCAGGGAATACAGGGTAAATTCCTGTTGTCAGATCTAATGGTGAAATATTCTGGCTTCTAACTTACTGGGAAAGCAAAGTAAAATTTCCATTCCAATAATCAGGATCAAAACACTTCCTGATTGCTATAGTCAATTTATTCTGTCACTTAATTAAACCCAAAGCACTGTAAATTGTGTAAGTAAGCAAAGGGAAGAAAGACTACCTCTTTAACCTTGAAAACCATTCCTTAGGACTTAATTTTGTTAAGTTCTAGGACATACATTGCAGGGGTTTTTCTCTAAGTTCTTTTTCATGAGTTAAATAAAGGTTAAAGCAAATGGCAAACAAAGTCACAATTAAGAGTTACAAGAGAAATTAAGATGCAAGAGAAAATTCATACAAAGCAACAAAAAGCAGAATTCCCAGCATAGACACTCTCAAACACAAACAAACAAAAATCCAAGATCTGAGAAAGGGATCAGCAAAACAACTCATATTATTTTAGTTGTGTATTAAACTTGAGACATTAGCTATGTATTTTCAGAGTTGAAAGAAATACTATTAATTGACTTTTTTTAAAGTTTGAAACTTTTTTTCGTTTTCCAGTATACCTTTTTCCTTTACTTCAAAATTTTCAAGCTTTAGCAAAGACCAGGATAAATAAAAGAACTACAATAATTATGTGTCCTGTGTTAATGGCTACCCAATCACACTTATGTGTATCCGAAATTAGTATTTGGTCATGATAGTAAAATGCCATTGTCACACACACACACAGTAAAAATTTAGGCTACCCATGTTAAAGTAAGAAACATTCAAACCTATGAAAAATCTTTGTGAGTTTATTTGAGCCAAACTGTCAACAGTTGCCAGGAAGCAGATTCTCAATGGATTGAGATAATGCTTTGGAGAATGGCAGTTTTGCGCCTTCATTACAATCAAAAGAGAAAAGGTAAGTAGGTTACTTGAAATCCATTGGTGATAGATTAGGGAGGCAGGAGAAAGCAAAGAGGGAGGAAACCTCTGGAATTTAATAAAATATAAAATGATAGACAAATACTTCTTTTACGTAAGTCAGTGCAGCATAGTTAACAGTCAACAATTAATTCAATAACAATGAGGGAATTTATGGTTTCCACAGAATGGTACTTTGAGGGGTCTGGAAAAAGGAAAGTTACTTTGACATTCCAATGATATGTTATTGTAGATGCAAAAAGGCAATAGACAGGCTCAGTTAAGGTAAAGGTTGACCTTTGTCAGGGAGGATACTGACCTAGTACATGACTGCCCATCATAAACTACTTCATAGTTAAAAATGTTTTAATTTCAGACCATCCTTTGTGGTTACTTTAGGTCTCTGAATTTGCAAGGCTGCGAAGCAGGCCTTCCCTGAGCTAGTCAGGTTAGCATGTGGTCCCTTTTCATCCACACCTAGTTCAACAAAATTCCATAGTGAGAAGTACAACTGACTTGATGTTCACAAACATTTATAGGTACCTACTGTTCATGTACACTGGATGAATAGCTTTACATTGCCATGTACTTTTTATTCTCTTATAATTTTAAAGACATGATGTTATGCCTCAAGAGAGTAGTTGTTTCTTATAAAATGTTTATTAAGGAAATGTGCACAAGCTATGTGGGGAGGTATACTGCACACTTTTAAGGAGATCGATTAGAATACATGGCATAATGACTGCTTTCTCCAGCACAGTGCACAGTTTGTATTTTAAAGCATTGAAACTATAATTTGGGTATTTTTAGATTAATTTACAACAGTTTCACTAGCAAGAAATCTTTCAGGAGACATTATGCAATTGTTACATATTTGTAAAATAAACATGAGGGTTTCAACATCCTGCAAGTTGCTCTATAACATATATTCTAGAAAAATGCTATAATTAAACAGAGAGACAGAAAGAGAGAGGGGGGGATCATACACACAAGAGAGCTCTATTGATTATTTCTCAGTGAGTTAAAATTGCTCAATATCTAGAGTTAATAGTGCTTATGAAAAATGAGGGCTACACAGGTGTAAAAACTGCAAAACTATATCTTGATTTATGCTTCAATTGGTAAATCCAGAGAATTTTAAAGCTTTTAAAAACATTTAATAACTGATAAAATTTGTAGTAGATTTTACAACTAACAACATAAGAGTGACTATACACACTATTAAAGTGTTCTGTAAAGCATTTTATCCACCAGAACTCAATTGTTTCTATTAAATATTTAGGAACTGAAGCACCATCAACATTTTCAGAAGTGTTTTAAGGTTTTCAGAGCTGTGTATTCAATAGCAAATACCTTGATATCAATGTGTTTTGTGTGAAAGGGAAAATATTGTTTTGCCCATATGTAAAATTTTAAGATGAAGGAATAAAGGAGTTAGGAAGGAGATACCTTAACATATTGGTGATTTTAACTTTAGTTATTTATACATAATTCATGTGTGTGTCCTAAGGAACACTAATTTTCAGATTAAAAAACCCTTCAGTATTATGGCAAGGTGGACAAAATATTGTGATTTTAGGGGTAATCACTACTTTCGGGGTAAAGACATTGGCCCATCAGAAAATAAAAAAATGTAACAATACAGTTATTATTTCATTTTTTTATCTTTTGTTAGGTAATATTGTTAGCAAATACTTCAAAACTTTATTTGGAAAATATTGTTTTCGATAAAATAAAGCAATGTGTGGATAAATATCTATACTAATAATAGAGGAATATGCAAATTGTCTGAGATGCCATCACAGTAACAGTAATGACCAAACAGTAGGCTGTGTGGGGCGACCAGGCTGGCAGGGGAGTTAGTGAGGGACAACCAAATGACTGAACAGCAGGTTGTGTGAGGTGACCAGGCCGGCAGGGGAGGTAGTTAGGGGTGATCAAGCTGGTGGGTGGGGGGGCAGTTAGCGGTGTTCAGGCAGGCAGGCAGGTGAGCAGTTAGGAGCGAGTGGTCCCAGATTGTGAGAGGGATGTCCAACAGCTGGTTTAGGCCCAATCCCTGTATTTGGGCCTAAACCGGCAGTCGGACATCCCCTAAGGGGTCCTGGATTGGAGAGGGTGCAGGCTGGGCTGAGGGGACCCCCACCCCCCTGAACGAATTTTGTGCACCAGGCGTATAGTTAAATATAAACATTAATCTTGATTACATTTTAAAAAATAGAAATAATTGTCAGGAACCTAATTATATTCATTACATAAGGCCTTTCAATATAATGATTTCGAAAAATAGAGACCATGCTCTGCTGGGAGCCAGTCCATCCTTGCTGCTTGACACAGTTGCTGCAGGGAAGAAACATCTGCACAGCATATGTTTCAAGGGACTTGGCGTATATGGCATACTGTTCTTAATATGTTTGCTCACCTTCTTGGCGCTATGTGTTTTAACCAAGGTCACCTCTCTGAGAAAGGTTGTTTCCCCAGGTAGGAATTTTCCCCTGAAGTTAGGGAGGGAATAAAACCCCTTAACTAAGTGCCAGGCGGTTAGTTAATCACTTTAACTATGAACAATCACGCTTAAGCTACATAATCTTTACTCCCTGGAATGGAGATAAGAAACGCCCTATCCAATGTAAAAGATATTGATACGATTGGAATCAACTGGTATAAATACAGATGTAACAAGACAACAGGATACAGAACCTAGAAACAGAACCTAGGGAGAGAACCTGGCTGAAGAACCTAGAGACAGAACCTAGAGAGAGAACCTAGCGAGAGAACATGGCAAAAGATCCTGGACAGAACCTGGCTACAGAACTTGGCTGGAGAACCTAGACAGAACATGGCAGGAGAACCTGGATAGAACCTGGCTGGAGAACCTATGGAGAGAACATGGCTAAAGATCCAGACCAGAACTTCGCTGGAGATCCTAGCCAGAATTTGGCTGGAGATCCTGGCTAGGCTGCTGATCAACTGAACGCTGTCTCCGTGTCATTCCTTCTTCGCCGACTCCGTCCACACCTTTGGGGACCCCTGGACCTGATGGGGTTGGACCCCAGCAATGCTCTACAGTTAAATATATCCTTAAATGGCAAAATGTCTTCTTGTTTCATGAACCCCACATCAAGGTATGTCAGTCTGTTCCACGCTTCCATGCTTTGGGTCTTATTCTGCTGGTCAATTCATTTTGTTCATTAGATTTCACAAATAAGTGAGATCAATATAAAACAAAGAACTTATATACTTACTAGTATATGCATAGCCCATGGACATGGGAAATAGGGTGGTGAAAACCTGGGAGGATGGGTAGGGCTAGGGGGGATGGGAGACATCTGTAATACTATCAAAAATAATATATATATATATCTACACTAATAAACAATGGTTTTAAGCATAAGAAAGAAACGACAATGGAGCTGTTATCTGTTAAAAGTGTGGGCACAAACAGGTAGTTGGACATTCCCTGAGGGGTCTCAGATTGGAGAGGGTGAAGGCCAGACTGAGGGGCCCCTTTCCTCCCCTGCTACCCCAGTGCATGAATTTCGTGCACTGGGCTACTAGTATTCTACATAATTGGCACCTAAAAAAGTCAGATGAAGCAAATTGTATTATGTATGCCATGACGAATGGCACTGTCCAGACACAGTATTTTGCTTTAGCACTTTCTGCAAGCCTTCCTTAAAAATACTGAAGTTCCCTATGAAGAGGAGTAGGAAATGCTTTCTGTTTTACAAGGTTGTCATGTGATTCAAGTGTGATAATACCAAAGCATTTTTACATTTATAAACTGTTACATAGAGGTGGATATTGTTATAAGTAGCAAGTTATAATGTATCCAAAATGACAGTAGGTAAAAGGACCCAACAAACACTGCAAGGATATAAAAATTGAACACACCTGCTAAAGTGAAGTGACCCAATGTTCCCTTAGCACTCAAGGACATGACAGAGAGGCTATCAGTTTATCTACATCAGGGGTGGAGCCTGGAAAATCATTTGGTCTGGCCCTGCCAAGGCATTAGGGGTGGGTAAATTAAATGTTTTACCAGCACTGGCTGGTTTGGCTCAGTGGATAGAGCGTCGGCCTTCAGACCGAGAGGTCCCAGGTTCGATTCTGGTCAAGGGCATGTACCTTGGTTGCAGGCACACCCCCAGTGGGAGGTGTGCAGGAGGCAGCTGATTGATGTTTCTCTCTCATCGATGTTTCTAGCTCTCTATCCCTCTCCCCTCCTCTCTGTAAAAAGCCAATAAAATATATTTTTTAAAAATGTTTGGATAACCTCCTCATCAGCCCTGCTCTGTGCCTGATAGGGGGGAGCTCCCCAACCCCTTGATCGGCCCTGCTCTGTGGGTGATAGAGGGCGGCGCCCCAACCCCTCCCCCCCACAGGCCCTGCTCTGTGTGTGACAGGGTAGAGCCATAACCTCCCTATCGGCCCTGCCCTGAGTGTGACAGGGTGCGGTGCCCCAACCCCCTGATCGGCCCTGCTCTGTGGGTGATAGAGGGCGGCGCCCCAACCCCTCCCCCCCACAGGCCCTGCTCTGTGTGTGACAGGGTAGAGCCATAACCTCCCTATCGGCCCTGCCCTGAGTGTGACAGGGTGCGGTGCCCCAACCCCCTGATCGGCCCTGCTCTGTGGGTGATAGAGGGCAGCGCCCCAACCA
>NW_005370956.1:100422-103310 GCF_000412655.1 Myotis brandtii | reverse complement strand
GCCTAAGCCAGCAGGTCGTTATCTCCCGAGGGGTCCCAGACGGCGAGAGGGCACAGGCTGGGCTGAAGGACCCTCCCTCCCCCAGTGCACAAATTTTTGTGCACCAGGCCTCTAGTATATATATATGGCTTAATGGCTTTTTTTTTTCATGTTGCACTATAAATCAGAGGTACCACTAAATTACTGAACACAGAACTGGTGTCTACATATAACCATTAAGTAGACCTCATTCATTCAAAAGAAAAAAGAAAAGTGTTTTTAATCTGGTATTTTGTAGTATGTGTACTTGTCTCCCCAAATACTATATATGCTAATTAGCTCATTATGCCAGTGATTCTAGAATCATGAAACTATAGTTGAACAAAGATATAAAGAGAAAAAAAATAATAGTAAAGCTTCTCCACCTTTGAGCCTAGTGAAATTTGTTGGTTTCTTTCAGTCTAAACTTTTCTGACATAGATTTTCAAAGAAACCAAATTTCAATATAACTCTATGTGGAACATATAATATCAATTCACCAAAACAATAAAAATTAATTCTTTTTTAAGTGAGATAATTATGCATTCCTTGAAGTATAACTGTTACCAGCAAGATGATGAGACATCAGTTCTTGTCTTCTTGAAGGAGATTTCAATCAAGAGGCAAAGTGTATCAAAGCAAATAAAAACACACTTAGGACAGTGAAACAAGGAAGGGCATAGAAAAAGCAATAGGAGAGTCTAGTCTGGGTTGTTTTGGCTCACTGGGAAGTCGGAGCAAAGGGGGTCTTAGAGACAGAGTCAGGGATTTAGCCCAGGACCAGCTGCCACTGCCTATTGCTCTGCTAATTGCAAATCTCCTGATTCCTTAGGGGGCGGAAGGGGGAAAGGGAACGGCACAAGCATGCTCCCTTGGGGGAGAGCACATGCTAGGTCCTTTGTGTTGAGAGTATTTATCTCTCTCTTGCAAGTGGGAATCCTAGGGGAAGTCTCAGGGGAAGGTCTAAATAGAATATTCATCATCTTTCCAGACGTGCTCTTTCAGGGTCTATCTTCATTGATTGGTCAGCACCAGGGCATAGGATCATTCATTAGTCAAGAAAGGCAGCCATGACATTACTTATTTAGTTTTACTGCCCCTCCCCCTACCCTTGGAGCTGAAATACAACTGAGGCCTAAATGTAATCCTTAGTTAGGAATTAGGAAAAGGTCAAGAGGTCCAAACTGCATGACCAGTGATATGCTAGGGGAGGAAAGGTTACCCAGTGGGTAAGGTCCTTGTTTTCACATTTTTACCCCTTGCTAGGCATCTAAGGCTTTCCGCCCTGCTGAGTTTCTGTACCTGGCCCAAGGTCCTTGCTCTGCTCATGTCTGTCCTACTGCTTATAACATAATTTTAGCATATGTAAAAGAAAATAGTCTAACATTTGTTAAAACAGTAAGTCAGACTTTATTCAGGATACTGAGATAGGTGTCAAGATAATCAAACTAGAGGAAAGAGATTGAGCTGAACTCCAAATCCAAAAATAACAAGCAAGTGGGGGACTGGGTGAGGGGCATTTGTTAATAGGAACTTAGGAAGAGGAGACATCAAAAGTTGAGGAATTTCTTGTTAAACTGACCTAATAGGATTCTTGCTGAAGTCAGGCTAGGATGACCAGATATCACTTGAGGATGGTTGGAGATCAAGGATTTGATCAGATAGATATCAAAGTTAATTAAATACCAGGGTTGAGAGGATTTTATTGACTTTGCAGGATCTTTTGCTCTAACTGGACTCTGCAAGGGTAAACAAAGAAGTTCAAAATGGATAGAGAACCCTGACTAAAGTTTAGTCAAGGAGAAAGTCTTCTTCTGACAGAAATAAGGAGGTGATAACCTGTATTCCCACTGTCTCCAATAGTGGCTAGAAAATAATAGGACTCACTAAGCCTTTTTGAATATTTATGTAAATTCCATGAATATTTATTTCTATTTACCATTTTAAAATAAAACTTGTGATATTATTTTATGACACATTTTTAATAATAATATAAAATATTGAAGCTTTGGAGTTTCTATTGATGTTCAAAGAAACACATATGGGACAGAGTTTCTCAATTTGAAAAACAAAGCTCCATACTTTCAAACCTCTTCTTTTATGGACTTAACATTCTAGAGAAGAAAGAAAGATAACTTCTTACCTAATTAAGTAAGCAAGTAAGCAAATAAATAAATAAGTAAATAGAGCAATGTTAACAATTTTTAATGTATTAAAACAAGTAGAGAGAAACCAAGATGGCGGCATAGGTAAACACCGGAAATTGCTGCCTCCCACAACAAATTCAAAAATACAACTAAAATACAAAACGGATATTATCCAGAACCACAGGAAGGCTGGCTGAGTGGAAATTCTACAACTAGAAGGAAAGAAAAAAGCACACTGAGACTCAGAGGAGGTGCAGAAGTGCAGAGGTACGGAGGCGCACGCAGCAAGGGCTGGCAACTGAGGACGCGGCTGTCTTTTTGAACTGGGAGGGAGTCACAAGCCCCCGACTGCTCTGAGCTCAGGTTCCGGGTGAGTTTCTGGGGACCTTGACTCATACTGGGAGAAACTGGACTGTCTGGCAGGGGGCAGAACTCGGAAATCGAGGGCCGCTTTCTCTCAGAGGTGCTTGTAGCGATTACCGGTTACCGGGACAATGAGATGTGGGGCCCCTTAGGGCAGGGCTGAGGATCAGCCAAAGCTGCTTGCTCTGCCCTGTTGATTCTCTGAGACCCCGCCCCACCCAAGCTGCTGCAGAGGCTTTTGCATATGAATGCCCTGGCCCTTTGCAATCTGAAAATTACCTAACAAACTGCAGCTGGGCCAGACAGACCCAGAACTTCTAAGAGAAGGCCCAAGGCCCCACAGCAGCTTGCATTGCTTCA
>NW_005370956.1:94159-99041 GCF_000412655.1 Myotis brandtii | reverse complement strand
TCAGATAAAGAGCTTCACAGATAAGAAAAGGCTAAAGGAGTTCATCACCACCAAACCAGTATTCTATGAAATGCTGAAAGGTATCCTTTAAGAAGAGGAAGAAGAAGAAAAAGGTAAAGGTAAAAATTATGAACAACAGATATATATCTATCAACAAGTGAATCTAAAAATCAAGTGAATAAATAATCTGATGAACAGAATAAACTGGTAAATAGAATAGAATCAGGAGCATAGAAAGGGAGTGGACTGACAATTCTCAGGGGGAAAGAGGTGTGGGGTGGGGGAAGAGACTGTAAAAAAATCATACACCTATGGATGAGGACAGTGGGAGGGTAAGGGTAGAGGGTGGGGTGAGAATCGGGTGGAGGGGAGCTATAGGGGGGAAAAAGAGGAACAACTGTAATAATCTGAACAATAAAGATTTAATTAAAAAAATATATATATATATATAAAACAAGTAGAATTTATTATGCAATAGAAGGGGTCTGCTTAAAGGGAGGCATGCCTGGACCTCTTAAAAGAGTCAGCCATACACCATCCATGGCTTATGACTTTATGTAGTGTGGTAGTGTGTGCAAATGGCCTTTCTAAAAGAGAATGATTGGTTTGAACAGACTTGTCTGTGTGGGTCAATCATAGTAAATATCAACTGTGGACCCTGAGAAAGAAGATACCTAAGAATTCCCATAGCTAACTGGGCTCTATTAAAATAAAATAAAATAAACAATAAAATAAAATATATAAAATAAAATATATAAAATAAAGAAAGAGAGGAAGGAAGGAAGGAAGAAAGGAAGGAAGGAAGGAAGGAAGGAAGGAAGGAAGGAAGGAAGGAAGGAAGGAAGGAAGGAAAGAAAGAAAGAAAGAAAGAAAGAAAGAAAGAAAGAAAGAAAGAAAGAAAGAAAGAAAGAAAGGAAGAAAGAAAGAGAGGAAGAGCTTAGCAGCCATTTCTACACATGCAAACTGTACTTCAGCGAGAAGCTTGCACTGAACTGCCTGCCTGCACTATGTTTCTGACGTCTGAGCCAGCCCATATAAAGGAGTTCCTGGAATCTATTTTAACCAATAGGACTGAGGTTTTTCCTACCCAATTGGTGCTGTGCAGTTCTATCTCTTTCAACATCTTTACCAACCAATCAGAGCAGCTTCATTAATTCTGAACAATCAGGAAAGTGTCCTTTGGACCAATGAAACTGAGAATTTGGAAAGTCCTTATTTGCATGAGGACAGACCAATCAAAGACCAGGGATGAGGTCTTCCATCTATATCAGTGGTTCTCAACCTTCTTAATGCTGCAACCCTTTAATACAGTTTCTCATGTTGTGGTGACCCCCAATTTCATTGTTACAATTTGAACATAATTAAAGCATAGTGATTAATCACAAAAACAATATGTATTATATATGTGTTTTCTGATGGTCTTAGGCGGCCCCTGTGAAAAGGTATTTCGACCCCCAAAGGAGTGGCGACCCACAAGTTGAGAACCGCTGATCTATGTGAACAAGCACTCCTCTTTGAGAGCTCACTTTCCCTTTCCATAGAAGACTAAAGGCTACATCTTCCTGGCTGAGCTGAAACATGAAAGATGTCTTGTCAAAGCAGAGCAGAGTAGACAAGCCCAGCACAAAGCAGATTGGGACAGAGAAGAGCAGATAAGTGAGAAGCAGAGCAGAGCTGTCTAACTGGAGAGAAGCCTGGTTCAGAACTCTTGGGCCCCAGGGATGCCTCACAGCCATACTGTTTCACAGCCTGCTGTTTTGCACGGAATAAAATTTCCGTCTTTACCACACCCCAAATTGAGGATTCCTGTTGGCATTGATTTGGTGCCATGACCATCAGTTTACACAATGTACAGAATTAAAAGAGCAGAGAAATAAACTTAGTTTCTTAGGTGACAGTAATGTTTATGTGCTCCTTGAATGAAGAGGATCCCATAAAGAAAAATAGAAAGAAATAAAGTTGTAGAAGGAAAACTAGATGAGAGTGACAATCAGCAAAGGAGATACTTTTTTTTAAATCCTCACCCAGGGATATGTTCATATGTTCATTATTTTGGAGAGATAAGAAGGGAGAGAGAGAGGAATATTGATCTGTTACTTCCTGTGTATGCCAGGACAGAGTATCAAAACCGAAACCTAGCTATGTACCCTGAATAGGAATCAAACCTGCAACCTTCTTAGTGTACCTGACGATGCTCCAACCAACCGAGCACTGGCCAAAGCAGCAAATGAGAAACTTTTAAGAAGAAAATAGCTTGTCAAATGTGTTAAATATCACTTAGAATACAAATAAAATAAACATGTAAGATTGTTCATTGGCCGTGGAAATGTAAAATATAGAAGATACTTAAACCTATCTTATTGGTTTGCCATAACAAAATACCATGGGCTGGGTGGCTTAAATAACAGATATTTAATTTCTCATAGTTCTGGAGACTAGAAATCCAAGATCAAGGCATTGTCAGGTTTAGTGTTATCCTAAGGCTTCTCTCTTTGGTTTGCAGGTGATTATCTTTTTACCATGTCCTTACATGGTCTTTCTCAGTGTGCATGCATGCCTAGTGTCTCTCTCTCATTTTCCTAAAAGGACACTAGTCATAATTGGCTATAGCCACCCTTTATAACCTCATTTTAACTTAATTACCTCTATAAATAACTCTAACTCTGAATACAATAATATCCTAAGGTACTAGGGTTTAGTTAGACCTTTAATATAGAAATTTTGGAGGAACACAATTTAGTCCATAACACCTATATAATTGATCCCTATTATTCACAAATTCCATGTTCATTAATTTACCTACTTGAAACATTTATTTGTAACACCAAAGCCTATGCTCACAGTTTTCATGGTCATTTGTGTATGTGTCTCCCAATGCTTATGCTCCAAGCTCAGTTCCAAAACTGACTTTTTATTTCAGTTCTTACACCATAAATAAGCATTTTTATTAATTTATTTAGTGCTATTGTTTTCATGCTTTTTTTTGGTGATTTCACTGTTTAAAATGGCCTTGAGTAAAGTGCTAAAAGTGCTGGCTAGTGTTCCTAAGCACAATGCTTTGAAGTGCCTCACAGAGAAAATGTGCATATTAGATAAGCTTTGTGCAATCTTGAGTTATGGTGATGTTGGCTGTGATTTTAATGTTAATTAATCAATGATATATATTACATTAGGTGTCCTTCAACAGAAACACAGATAAAACAAGATTATATGTTAATCTATTAACATAATGTTATGACCAGAGGCTCACAGGAACTTAACTCTGTATTTCTCTAGGAGCAGTGATTTACTATTCACTAATTCTGTGTTTGTGGTAACTTTATAGAACATAAACATTATATCCTAGAGTCCCAGTGCACGAAATCACACGAGACCCAGACCTGGCATGCCGCAGGACCCAGGCATCAAGTCCCGCCAGCACCATGGGACCCATCAATGCACCTCCTAGCAGCAGGTCTTTGGTCGTTATGGCGTTATGACCACTGGATTTTTATTATATAGACTAGAGGCCCGGTGCACAAAATTCATGCATGGGGGGGGCACCTCAGCCCAGACTGCTCCCTCCCTAATCTGGGACCCCCCCCAGGGGTTGTCCGACTGCTGGTTTAGGCCCGATCTCACAGTGATTGGGCCAAAACAGGCAGTCAGACATCCCACTCGCAATCCAGGACCACTAGCTCCTAACCATTCACCTGCCTGCCTGCCTAATGCTTCTAACTGCTCCTCTCCCTGCCTGATCACTCCTAACTGCCTCTGCCTGCCTGATCACTCCGAACTGCCTCTGCTTGCTTGCCTGGTCACCCCCAATGGCCCTCCCTTGCAGGCCTGGTCGCCCCCAACTGCCCTGCCCTGCTGACCTGATCTTGCCCCCAAGTGCCCTCCGCTGCCTGCCTGGTCACCCCCAACTGCCCTCCCCTACTGGCCTGATCACCGCTAACCCCCTACCAGCCGGTTGTTGCCCTTAACCACTCTCTCCTGCCAGCCTGATTGACCCTAACTGTCTCTACCTCGGCCCCCACCACTGTGGTTTTGTCTGGAAGGAAGTCAGACATCCAGAAGATGGCCAATCAACCCAGTCTAATTAGCATATTACCCTTTTATTAGTATAGATAGATTATATAGGACAGGATTGCTTAAATGGGTACCCCCTTATAGGTAACTAACTGTTTTTCTCTTGCTGCTTTTAAGATTCTCTCTTTGTCTTTTGCTCTTGGCATTTTAATTATGATGTGTCTTGGTGTGGTCCTCTTTGGATTCCTTTTGTTTGGGGTTCTCTGCGCTTCCTGGACTTGTAAGTCTATTTCTTTCACCAGGTAGGGGAAGTTTTCTGTCATTATTTCTTCAAATAGGTTTTCAATATCTTGCTCTCTCTCTTCTTCTGGCACCCCTATAATTCGGATGTTGGTACGCTTGAAGCTGTCCCAGAGGCTCCTTACACTATCTTCGTATTTTCGGATTCTTTTTTCATTTTGCTTTTCCGGTTGGGTGTTTTTTGCTTCTTCGCATTTCAAATCTTTGACTTGATTCTTGCGCTCCTCTGGTCTGCTATTGGGTGTCTGTATAATATTCTTTATTTCAGTCCGTGTATGCTTAATTTCTAGTTGGTTCTTTATCATAGCATCGAGGGTCTCATTAGTTTTCGTGACTCTCTCCTCAAGTTTATTGACAGCTTCTAGCACATTTTTGCAAGCCCTCAAAATTGCGATTTTTAGCTCTATATCCTCCATTTCTGTCATGTTTTTTTGTCTCCGCATTTTTTATGCTTTCTTGGTGCACCCCCTAGTGGTCTTTGTGCGCAGTCTTGTTCTAGTTGAGCCTTGATTGTTGTAGTTAATACTAGAGGGATTTGACCACCAGGCCGACTGGCTGTGAGAAGCAGCTG
>NW_005370956.1:84237-93970 GCF_000412655.1 Myotis brandtii | reverse complement strand
CTTGGATCTCTAAGGAGGTGCTAATTTTGCCTCTGTCTGAGGCTACTCTGCAGGAGCTATGGAGAGATCTGCAGATTCTTCTTCTTTGTTTGGGGTTTGGAAGTGCCCAGATGAGGCTCAGCTGTGAAGCAATGCAAGCTGCTGTGTGACCTAGGGCCTTCTTTTGGAAGTTCTGGGTCTCTCTGACCAAGCTGCAGTTTGTTAGGTAATTTTCAGATTGCAAAGGGCCAGGCCTTTCATATCCAAAAGCCTCTCCGCACAGCTTGGGTGGGGCGGAGTCTCAGGGGATCAACAGGGCAGAGCAAACAGCTATGGCTGCTCCTCAGTCCTACCCTAAGAGGCCCCACATCTCAGTGTTCTGGTAATCGCTGAAAGCACCTCTGAGAGGAAGCCGCCCTCAAGTTCCGACAGATGCCAGACAGTCCAGTTTCTCCCCGTATGAGTCTGGGTCCCCAGAGACTCGCCCAAAACTCGAGTTCAGAGGAGTCAGGAGCTTGGGACTCCCTCCCGATTCAAAAAGACAACCGTGTCCTCAGTTGCCAGCTCTTTCCACTTGCGCCTCCGTACCTCTGCACTTTACTTCTGCACCTCCTCTGAGTCTCAGTGTGCTTTTCTCTTTCTTTCTAGTTGTAGAATTTCCACTCAGCCAGCCTTCCTGTGGTTCTGGATGATGTCCGTATTGTCTTTTAGTTGTATTTTTGAAGTGGTTGTGCGAGGCAACAATTTCAAGTGTTTACCTATGCCGCTATCTTGGTTTCTCCCCTTTCATGGTGTTTTTATTGCAGCTATATCACTCTTTATTTCTCTTGATTCTTATATAAGTTTTTGATTTTTTCATCCATCTAGTTTATGAACTGTATGGCTCTTATTCTGAATTCTTTTTCTGACATATTGCATGCCTCCATTTCACATAGCTGGTTTTCTGGTGATTCCTTTTCTTTCCTTTGGGAGTTTCTTTGAATACCCATTTTTGCTCTCACTGAAGGATCTAGGTGTTGAGTCATGCGGGGGTGGCTCCTCAGGCGTCGACTGCTCCTCGGTGGTCACGGCTGACATATTGCATGCCTCCATTTCACATAGCTGGTTTTCTGGTGATTCCTTTTCTTTCCTTTGGGAGTTTCTTTGAATACCCATTTTTGCTCTCACTGAAGGATCTAGGTGTTGAGTCATGCGGGGGTGGCTCCTCAGGCGTCGACTGCTCCTCGGGTGGTCACGGCAGTGGCTGCTCCTCAGTTGGAGGTGGCTCCTCTGGTGGGTGCTGCTCATAGAAGTGGTGGCACCTCTTGCTGGTGGGGGCAGGCAGCTCACACAGCTGCTGTTCCTCAGATGGGTTCAGGCTGCTCACAAGGATGCTGCTCCTCAGACAGGGTAGGCTGCACATGGGTGCTCTTCCTCGTACGGGGGCGGGATGCTTGTGAGGCTGCTGCTCCTCAGATGTGGGCGGGCTGCTCTTGTGGCTGCTGCTCGCATGGTTGTGGTGCCCTTGGCTAAAGCATTGTGCCATCCAGAGGGGAACGCACTTTGGAACTCACAGGAGCCCGCGCTCAGGGAGGTTGGAGTCTTGATGACTGTGGGACCATAGCTGAGGCAGCAGGTCCCTGGCATGAGTGGCTTTAGAGTCCCGGGTGTTATATAAAGGCACCCTGGGTGGAAGTGAGGCTGGGCTCCCAGTCATAGCAACTCTCCCCTTCAAAAAGGCACGGCCTCTGTGGAAGAGCCAGCTGCTCCAGGACTGTTTGCAATGGTAGCAGAGGCTGCCTGGTTAGGCGATCCCAGTCAGCCTGCCCCCAAAGGTCCTGCAGGATCTAACTGTGCTTCACACTCACACACACACACACACACACACACACACACACACACACACACACACACCACATGTCCACACACTCTCCTTTTGCTCACACACTCACTCACTCATGCTCTCTCCCTCACTGACACCTTCTTCCTGCCTTCGGGCACCCTGGGTGGAAGTGAGGCTGGGCTCCCAGTCATAGCAACTCTCCCCTTCAAAAAGGCACGGCCTCTGCGGAAGAGCCAGCTGCTCCAGGACTGTTTGCAATGGTAGCAGAGGCTGCCTGGTTAGGCGATCCCAGTCAGCCTGCCCCCAAAGGTCCTGCAGGATCTAACTGTGCTTCACACTCACACACACACACACACACACACACACACACACACACACACACACACACCACATGTCCACACACTCTCCTTTTGCTCACACACTCACTCACTCATGCTCTCTCCCTCACTGACACCTTCTTCCTGCTTTCGTAGTTGGGTCTGGAGTGTTATTGACCTGTTTGTGGATGGAGTCTCTTCTCTGGGTATGGTCTGGTTATGTGGCTCACTCTCTACCATATTGGCCAAACAGGATAAAATTCACCTCGACAAGGCACAGCACAAAGGGAACAAAACATGAATGTACTCGTGACACTGATAATCCCAATTAATTGACCACCAGAGAAAAGAAAATTAGGGGAGAGGAAAGAGAGCACAAATGATATCAAAGGGAGAAAAAATGGTATGAGAGAAAACAAAAAGAAAGAAAAAGGAAAATTAAGAGCAGAGGAGAGGCCTCCGGTCCAGCGCGTAGAGACGCACAGGTGGATGGAGGAGACCACAGAATCCCCTTTGCCCTTCTGTGGAGAGAATCCAGTGACAGTTGCTCTTTCTTATAAAGAGTTAAGTTTTTAAATATATTTTTATTGATTTCAAAGAGAGAGAGAGAGAGAGAGAGAGAGAGAGATACAAACAGATAAAACAAAACATACAAACACCAAATATTCAGTAAAGAGGGTGGTGTCATAATCTTATATACAGAAAGTAAGGTTAAGGAATTGGATGAATATGGAGAGGACCTCAGTTCAGTATAGAGGAAGTAGAAAGAGGATGATGGAATAAAAAGAAAGAGAAGGTGAAGAAAATACAATAATAATAAAAAATTTAAAAAATAATTAAAAATAGGATAAAATTTTAAAAATTAGAATTATGAAAAAATAATGTGAAAAATAGAAAATAAAGAAATAAACAGAAAAACGGAAATAAAGAAAAATAATAAAAATAATAATAAAATAAAAATGAAAAATTGAAGTGTCGTTCTTTTCTGCTGATTTTTAATTCCCCATGAGGGCTGGTTTAAGATCCCACTCTTCTGTACTGTCTGCTGCTTCTCAGTTTCCTGTTGCTGGGACTGAAGGCCTCTCATTAGGCCAGTACCTGAGGGCTCTCAGGGACTATTCATATTTTTTTTTGTATCCTTTGTACCACTCAGGTTGTAGTTTGGGTGTGGCTGTTTTGGTTGCCTGGAGACTGAAGGGATGGGCTATCTCTTCAGGAGAAAATGGCTGCCTAGATCCAGCACATCAGGTATGTCTCAGCACCAGACTCGCAGCCATCTCTCCCAGACCTTCTCCTCTCCCCAGCCTCTCCCCAGACTCCACAAGTCTGCACCTCAGCCACAGGTGGGTGTCTGTATTTGAAAGGCCCTATGAATTAGGTTAAGTGAACAAAAGCAAAGACCAAAAAGAGGGGAAAGATCTGCGCCACTGCGATCCCCTCTCCCCCCTGCATGGCATGGCCTGGGCAGCCGTCCAGGCTGCCTCCTCTAGGCTCAGTCTTTCATGGCTGTGGACCCAGATCTAGAATCCCCTGACACCAGCAGTCCTGCAGACCTCCTTTCCACAGTCAGATGCTACGCCTGTCCCAAGGATGCAGTTTTGGTGCCATGCCATTTCCCTCTGACCCTCTGGGCTCAGAGGTCTCACAGTTCTCTCCAGCCCAGATCCCTGATTTTACCATTCTCCAGGCATCCTCTGTCCTTCCTGGGTGCAGATTGTCTCACCAGCTGTCTACTTCACCAATTCGGGATGGATGTTATTGGATTTAGTTGCTCATTCTATTTGCTCTGAAACAAGGCTTGGGACATGTCTGTATATTCCTCCGCCATTTTGTCTCTCCTCTCCACTCTGGTATTCTTAAAATGAACTATATATAGGAATGGGCAAAAGTAGATTTACAGTTGTGAGTAAATGAAAGAGTTGATTCTTGTATTATTATTTATTAGTTGTTTTCCATATAAACAACTGTGAAACTACTTTTGCCCACCCTGTATATAATTCCTCAATTAAAAAATAAATCTTTTTACAAATTGTGATTATCACATGACAGAACACTTATCCATGTACTAAATAGTAATGGTGAACTTTTAAACATTATATAATAATTCAAATTAGTATAATCAAAGTGTACCCTATTTTCTGAAGTTAATCTTTGTCTATTTTTCTGATGTTACATATTTTTCTCTTTTGGTAATCATTTGGTTCCATCATAAGTTTTTCATGTTCTATGTGTCAAAGAAGGATACTTAAACAGAAAGAAAACTTCAAATGAATAGAATAGATACATATTCTATCTTTCCAAGCAAAATAAGTGAAATCAAGTTATCTCTAAAACTCCTGTGGGGCCAGAAAAGTTAAATACAAAGATTGAGATCTCTAAAGGTTCCCCATAGTCTCCCTTACAAAAGTTACACCATGACCTATTTTGTACTCCCTCCAGTCCAATACCATGCAATGGAGTCTATTTTGGGGTAAAAATGTTATAAAATCAGAGTTCTCATCATGACCCCTTGAATCTTGGAATTAGATTTAGTTATTTCAGCAGTCATTAGAAATAAACTTTCTGGCTGTGTCAAAATATATAATGTCCCTCAGCCCAACCTGCACCCTCTCCAATCTGGGACCCCTCGAGGGATGTCCGGCTGCCCGTTTAGGCCTGATTCCATCGGGCCTATATGGGCAGTCGGACATCCCTCTCACAATCCGGGACTGCTGGCTCCCAACTGCTCACGTGCCTGCCTGCCTGATTGCCCCTAACCACTTTTGCCTGCCATCCTGATCACCCCCTAAACACTCCCCTGCCAGCCTGATTGATGCCTAACTGCTCCCCTGCCAGCCCGATTGTCCCCAACTGCCCTCCCCTGCATATTCCCTCTTTATTAGATAGGGTTTTTTCTTTAACATATTGGACAGCCCTAACTGGTTTGGCTCAGTGGATAGAGTGTCAGCCTGTGGACTCAAGGGTCCCAGGTTCGATTCAGTTCAAGGGCATGTACCTTGGTTTCGGGCACATACCCAGTAGGGAGTGTGCAGTAGGCAGCTCATCGATGTTTCTAGCTCTCTATCCCTCTGCCTTCTTCTCTGTAAAAAATAAATAAAATATATTAAAAAAAAACCATATTGGGCAGTGTACCTGCCATGGTCTTGACAAACCAGTAAAAATGTAAACCCAAACTAAAAGTGTCATAAAATAAACTCCTTAAACAAGAATTTCATGAGACCTTGCAAAGGTGATACTGTGTGGTTGTTTCTTTCTTCTTTCTCTTTCTTTTTCTTGATGTTTCATTTTTTGTCCTATTTTCTCCTTTTATTCCTTTTCTGTCCTCTTTTTCTCTTAACTTTTCTGTTGGTAGAATCATCAGTACTTGAATCTGTCTTGCTTCCAGAAGATGAAGAAGAGGGAAACACAGGGTCATCTGAAGAAAAAGATGATCTATGTTGGGATTGGTGGTGTTTCTGGTTTTGCTCTTTTCCCAGTTTGTTTGTCATTTCTTCTGGCCCTGGCATCTTCAAGACTTGTGCATGGGCACTTCTTATTCATGTCTACAAAACCTCCCTGCCTTGGTGAAAACTGTAAGGGAAAAGGTCTTCCTGGGTGGGCTCAAGCCCTGCCCAAGGTGCTGAGGAACCAGGGCGGGGAGCGCCCACCACCGCCGCTGCAGAGCCTGACCTGCAGACCATGGGGTACTCTCCAGTAATGTAACTGTAATGTAGCAGTTTGCCTTCAGAAATTAGTTGTAAGTTACTTCCGATGTGAAGCCCTACCTGAGACATTTCCTTTGCAGTTTGTAAATATTTGAAACAAAACCCATTTACCTTCCTAACTCTGTCAGAAGTTTCTACCCAATGGGAGAAGTTTGCTGGACAGTGCTGCCCAGATACCTCGTCCCCGCTCCCCGCTCCAATCACTCGGCTGGGGGTAAGGAAAGTTCTGAGGTGGAATCCCTGAGGTTGCCAGTGGGGTAGGATCACTCACTCAGGTCGCTGGCACTTCTTAGGCTGAGACCCTGAGGCTATAGGTGTGTGTTGGATCACTCCGTGGGTATGCACAAGGTTTCTAGGTTGAGACCCCAAGACTGCTGCTGGGAGGGGATCGCTCCATAGGGGCACAGGCGCTTCTGAGGCTGAGACCCTGAGGCTGCAGGTTTGTGTGTGGGGGGGATCACTCCATGGGGAAGCACAATGTTCCATGGCTGAGACCCCAAGGCTGCTGTTGGGAGGGGATCACTCCGTGGGGGTGTGGGCGCTTCTGAGGCTGAGACCCTGAGGCTGAAGTTGTGTGTGTGTGTGTGTGTGGGGGGGGATCACTCCGTAGGGAGTGAATTTGTTTTTTATAAAGGGTCAGGAGGGCCTCTGAGCAGCATTCCGCCAGGCCACTCACGCTGCCTGCTCTCAGTGGCCACCCTCCCCAGGACTGAGGGACTCTGGCGGGGCTGAGAGGACTGGGCACTGCCATCTGTGGCTATGGGTGCCACCATCTTTGTCGCAGAGTGATGGTTAATTTGCATATTACTATTTTATTAGATAGGATAACATTTCAAGTGTTACATAGCTGCCACTCACTATAGCTTTAATGTCTTATTCTATTTGCTCCCTTCTTTTATTAATAACTAGCTACCTACTGTAACATTTATGTTGAATGATGTATAAGATGCCTGTAATTTTAATTTTTAAATGAATACTTGCGTATAAACTGTATTCCTATTTCCCACGATCAAATCAACATAAAAAATGTGCATAGATTTTTTTACTAGTTTGAGATTTTTTTAAAAAGTGTATTTGAAAATTAAAGGCTGTAGGGATTTCTGCAGTAAGAAAATTTGCTCTACTTTGTTTAACCTAACATTAGCTGATTATAAAATTTTCACAAAATATTGTTATAATTCCATTGAGCACTATTTTTTTTTTTACATACCCAGCAGGACTATGTCATCAAGATTTTCATTCTTAAATATAGCTCAAATAATTTTTGTAAGATTCTTTCTTAAATAAATTTAATTTGTCACTCTTTTTAAAATTATTTTTATTTTGATTTATCATTATTGTTGAAATGATTACAAATGTCCCCTTTTTATTTCCCCATTGACCACTTCAACTCCACTCCCACCTCCTCCCCAGGCCTTCACTAACTACACTATTGTCTGTGTCCATAGGATATGCATATGTGCATATATGTTCTTTGGTTAATCTCTTCCTGCCCTGCTCTTTCCCTCTGAAATACATCAGTCTGTTGCATGCTTCAATGTCTTTGGGTCTATTTTGTTCTTCAGTTTAATTTTGTTCATTAGATTCCACATATGACTGAGATCATGTGATATTTGTCTTTCTCTGACTGGCTTATTTCACATAGCCTAATAATTTCTGTGTCCATTCATGTTGTCCCAAGGGTAAGAAATCCTTCCATTTTACAGTTGCATAGTATTCTATTGTGTAAATGTACCACAGCTTTTTCATTTATTCATCTACTCATGGGCACTTGGGCTGTTTCCAGATATTAGCTATCCTATCTAATAATAGACAAACATGGCAATTAACCATACCTCCAACATGCATCCCATTGGCTAATCAGGGTGATATGCAAATTAACTGCCAACCAAGATGGCGGCAGGCAGCCAGGCAGCTGAAGCGAACAGGAGGCTTGCTTGCTCCAGTGATGGAGGAAGCCACGGTTCCCCGCCTGCCGCTGCTGGCTTCTGAGCTGCAGTCTAAGAAACAATGTTGCAATTATAGAAGCTAAACAATCCCCAGAAACCTGCTTTCAGACAGCCGGACCTCAGAGCCGGAGTTGCAACAGTGTTTCAATTATAGAACCCAAACAAACCCAGATACCTGCTTTCAGCAGCCGTGGTCTCAGAGCTGGAGCCGAGCCTCAGAGCTAAGAAAATGATGTGCCTTTTTCCCTATTTCATTTATAACATTTCCTTGTTTTTAGTATATTATTCTAAAGATAGTAGAGTACACCAATGAATCTGGCTATGAATGTGTTCAGGGTAAATGATATTCTTACTTCCTCTTTTTTTTTTTTAATAAAGCATGAATCCACTTCCTAGTGTTATTCCATTACCTACTCTATACAAGCAAAAACAAACTTTTATATAGAACACATATGTATCATTATACAAAATATAAAAGCATAATGATTTTTTTCTCCACTTCTTTTATTGGTTTGGAGCCATATATCTGAACTCTGGATAACTCTTCATTCTGCGAAACTCTTAGCAGGTTTCTCAGTGCTTAGTCTGGACATCCTCCAGAATTCTGTCTTCTTCTGGACTCTACTCAACCTGGCAGCCTTCTAAGTCACCTGATAAATTACTTGGAGCAGTATTCTCAAATGTCATACATATATGCTGCTTCCAAAATTCAAACAGACTCACCAAATTGTGTATCTCTTTCTTAAAGGTAGCAAGTGCAAGATACAACCTGTCCTTTATTTTAAAAGGAATATCCTAAAAATAAACATACCACTGGAGTCCTAAGACTCTCTTTAATGATCTGGCTCATGAATCTTTGCAGATTCATCTTCCATCCCCTAGCTCAAATGTTTCTAACTGGGCCATCCAGAATACTTATGCTTTATGCTTGCCAGTTTCAATTAACATGTCATGTTCTTTTTCTCTATAGAAATACAGTGAAATTCTGCAGAATATGAGGATGAACAAGCATCCTATCCTATCTAATAATAGACAAACATGGTAATTAACCATACCTCTGCTACGCTTCCCATTGGCTAATCAGCAGGATATGCAAATTAACTGCCAACCAAGATGGCGGCCAGCAGCCAAGCAGCTGAAGGGAACATGAGGCTTGGTTGCCTCAGCAATGGAGGAAGCCAAGGTTCCCCACCAGCTGCGCCCGGCTCTGAGC
The DNA here is from genome assembly GCF_000412655.1 of Myotis brandtii. Taxonomy (NCBI): domain Eukaryota; kingdom Metazoa; phylum Chordata; class Mammalia; order Chiroptera; family Vespertilionidae; genus Myotis; species Myotis brandtii. Next base: position 84,986 of record NW_005370956.1, on the reverse strand, counting down.
CTGAAAGCAACAGCTCCGAAATGCAACTATGTTTCAATTATAGAAGCGAAACAAACACCAGAGACCTGCTTTCAGACAGCCCGGCATCGGAGCTGGAGCTGCAACAAAGTTTTAATTACAGAAGGTAAATAAATCCCAGAATAACAAAAGAAAAAGAATAAAAGGAGAGACTGGGAGCTTCAGTTGCAGGCTTGGCCTGCCTGAAAACAGCCCTCAGCCCTTCATCAAGGCTGGCGAGCCACCCCAGTGGGGACCCCCACCCTGAAGGGGGTGCGGGCAGCCTTAAAACAGTCCTCAGCCCCTCATCCAGGCTGGCCAGCCACCCCAGTGGGACCCCCACCCTGAAGGGGGTGTGGGCAGCCTGAAAACAGCCCTCAGCCCCTCATCCAGGCTGGCCAGGCACCCCCGTGGGACCCCCACCCTGAAGGGGGTGCGGGAATCCTGAAAACAGCCCTCAGCCCCTCATCCAGGCTGGCCAGGCACCCCAGTGGGGACCCCCACCCTAAAGGGGGTTCGGGCAGCCTGGAAACAGCCATCAGCCCCTCACCCAGGCTGGCCAGGCACCCAAGTGAGACCCCCATCCTGATCCGGGACACCATTCAAGGCAAACCAACCGGCCCCCACCCGTGCACCAGGCCTCTATCCTATATAGTAAGGTAGTAATATGCAAACTGACCCTAACAGCAGAAAGACTGGGAATGACTGGTTACTATGACACACACTGACCACCAGGGGGCAGCTCAATGCAG
>NW_005370956.1:82685-84084 GCF_000412655.1 Myotis brandtii | reverse complement strand
CTCCTCAGCAGCGAGGAGGATGTCTGATTGCAGCTTAGGTCTGCTCCCCGCTGGCAAGTGGACATCCCCCGAGGGCTGCCGGGCTGCCAGAGGGATGGATTGCCATCGCTGGGCTGAGGGATCCCCCCCCCCCCGAGTGCACAAATTTTTGTGCACCGGGCCTCTAGTTGTAAATAATGCTGCTATGAATATAGTGGTACAAATAATCTTTCTGATGGCTGTTTCACAATTCTTAAGATATATTCCTAGAAGTGGGATCACTGGGTAAAATGGGAGTTCTATTTTTAATTTTTTGAGGAAACTCCACACTGCATTTTCTAGTGGTTGTACCAGTCTGAATTTCCACCAAAATCATATAAGGGTTCCTTTTTCTACACAACCTCGCCATCACTTGCTGTTTATTGACTTATTGATAGTAGCTATTCTGACAAATATGAGGTGCAACCTCATTATAAGTTTTGATTTGCATCTCTCTGATGATTAGGGCTATTGAGCATTTATTTTTTCATACATCTGTTGACCATATGTATGTTCTCTTTGGAGCTGAGTCTATTCAGGTCTTTGGCCTATTTTTAAATTGGATTGTTTGTCTTCCTTTTGTTGAGTTGTATGAGTACTTTATATATTTTGGTAATTAACCCCTTACTAGATGTGTCATTAGCAAATATGTTCTTCCATATGTGAGTCTCCTTTTCATTTTAAGGCTGATTTCCTGCACTGTGCAGTTTTTTTGGTTTGATGTAGTCATTGGTTTAAGGTTTTCTTTGTTTCTCTTGCCCTAGGCCAGGGGTGGGGAACCCTTGGCACGCGTGCCAAACATGGCACGCCAGTAACTTTTGCTGGCACAGAAACCCTCTCTTATAATCTTCCATTTACAATTTTCATGAACATTTGAATGACTTAAATGTTAAATTACAAAGAACTGGCAAGACACTTGATGTTATGTTTGGTTACATAAAGGCTTTTGAAAAGAAACTGGAAGTCTTTAAGAGGGATGTGGATGGTGAGAGATTTAGATATTTCCCAAACCTCAAGAGGCACATCAAAGACCTCCCAAAAGATGACAGAACAGACTGTCAAAGCCTTCAAAAGCTGTTTTTAAACATCATCGAGTCAACTATTGAGCAGTTCTTCTCAAGATTTGCGAAATTCAGAGAACTGGAAGAGACAGCAAAATTCATGAGGTTTCCAGACAGCATGAAACTGGAGGAACTAAACTTACAAATGTTTTCATGGATAGACATGGCTGACTTTGAAATGCAGTTGATTGAATTTCAGAGTAGCTCAATTTGGAAGCAGAAATTTATTGACCTTAGAGTTGACTTGGAAAACATTGAAAAAAAGCAATTAGAGACAGGAGTACCAGAGAGAAGTGTCGAAAATGAACTATTGAGGACTT
>NW_005370956.1:67379-82397 GCF_000412655.1 Myotis brandtii | reverse complement strand
CTGATTGAAGGGTCCTGGTTTCGATTCCGGTCAAGGGCATGTGCCTTGGTTTTGGGCATATCCCCAGTGAGGGGGGGGGGTGCAGGAGGCAGCTGATCGATGTTTCTAACTCTCTATCCCTCTCCCTTCCTCTCTGTTAAAAAATCAATAACATATATTTTTTTAAAAAGTCCCACTGATAAATATCAAATGGAGTCATGAAGTTTTCTGTCGGACTATCAGTGTACATGTATACATTTAAAAATAAATGTATTTTTCATCATCATATACTGTGTTTTTGTCACTCGAATGAATTTTATTATTTCTTCGAGGTTCTTCACATACATACACCTTAAGAGATATCAAGTAGGCGTAACATGTTCTCAAAAAATTAGGGTTGGCACGCAGAAGAATTTTGAGTCAGAGATTTTCCTGCTTTTGGCATGCACTCACAAAAAGGTTGCCCACCCCTGCCCTAGGAGTTGAACCTGTAAATGTATTGCTATGTGAGATGTCTGAGATTTTACTGTCTATGTTCTCCTAAAAGGTTTTTATGGTTTCATACCTTATATTTAAGTCTTTTATTCATTTTGAGTTTGTTCTTGTATATGGGGTAAGTTGTTGGTCTAGTTTCATTTTTTGCATGTGTCTGTCCAGTTTGCCCAACCCTATTTGTTGAAGAAACTGTCTTTAATCCATTATATGTTATTTTATCCTTTATCAAATATTAATTGACCATAATGGTGTGGGTCAATTTCTGGGGTTTCTGTTCTGATTTGATATGCCTGTTCTTATGCACTATCAGGTTGTTTTGGTTACAATGGCTTTGTAGCATAGTTTGATATCTGGTATTGTGACCCCGTCCTACTTTATTTTCCTTTCTCAAGATTGCTTCAGCTATTCAGGGTCTTTCATAATTTTTTGGAGTATTTTACTTAGTGTTGTGAAGTATGCCATTGGTATTTTAATAGGGATTATAATGAGTCTATAGATTGCTTTAAGTAGCATAGACATTTTAGTGATGTTAATTCTTCCAATCCATGAACATGGTATACACTTCCATTTGTTTGTATCTTCCTCTATATCTTTTTTCAATGTCCTATAGTTTTCCAAGTGCAGGCTTTTACCACCTTGGATAAGTTTATTCCTAGGTGTGTGTATATATATATATATATAGATATAGATATAGATATATATATATGATGTTGCAATAGTAAATGAGATTGTTTTTTTAGTTTCTCTTTCTGAGAGTTCATTATTGCTGTATAAAAATTCCATCAATTTCTGGGCGTTGGTTTTGTATCCTGATACCTAGCCGAATTCAGTAATTAAGTCTAGTAGATTCCTGCTGGTGTCTTTAGGGTTTTCTACGTGCAATATCATGTCATCTGTGAATAATGACAGTTTTAATACCTCCTTTTCAATTTGAATGCCTTTTATCTCTCCTTCTTGACTGATTGCTGAGGCTAGGGCTTCCAGTAATATGTTGAATAAGAGTGGTGAAAGCGGGCATCCTGGTCTTATTCCTGTCCTTAGGGGAAATGGTTTTAGTTTATGCTCATTGAGTATTATGTTGGCTGCAGGTTTGTCATATAAGGCCTTTATTGTATTGAGGTATGATCTCTCTATTCCCACTTTGTTGAGAGTTTTCATAAAAAAAGGGTGCTGAATTTTGTCAAATGTTCTTTCTGTGTCTATTGACATGATCACGTGGGGTTCTTTGGTATTTTTTTAAAATAAATCTTTATTGTTGAAAGTATTACATATGTCTTTCTATTCCCTATTGACTTCTCCCATCCAAGCCTTCACTACCTACTGTCTGCATATAAACATATGAGTTCATTGGTTGATCCTTCCCCCTTGCACCCTCCCCTGCCTTTCCTCTTAGGTTTGACAGTCTGTTCTATGTTTTTATGTCTCTGGGTCTATTTTTTGTTCGTTACTAAAGTAATGAACAAAAAATAGACCCAGAGACATAATAAATTAGATTCCACATATGAGTGAGATCATGTGACACATATTTCTCTGACTGGCTTATTTCGCTTAGCATAATGCTCTCCAGTTTCATTCATGCTTTTGCAAATGGTAAGAGATTTTTTACAGCTGCATAATATTCCATTGTATAGATGTACAACAGTTTTTAAAATCTACTCATCTGCTGATGGGCACTGAGGCTGTTTCCAAATGTTAGCTATTGTATATTGTGCTTCTATGAACATAGGGGTGCATATATTCTTTCTGATGGGTGTTTTTGAGTTCTGGGGATATATTCCTAGAAGTGGGATCACTGGGTCAAATGGTAGATCCATTTTTAATGTTTTGAGGAAGCTCCAAACTGTTTTCCACAGAGGCTGTACCAGTCTTCATTCCCACCAGCAGTGCATGGGAATTCCCTTTTCTCCACATCCTCAACAACACTTGGTGTTTGTTGATTTGTTGTTGACAGCCATTCTGAAAGGTGTGAGGTGGTAGCTCATTGTCATTTTAATTTGCATCTCTCAAATGATCAGTGATTTTGAGCATCTTTTCCTATGCTTCTTTGCCTTCTGTTATGTCCATTTTGGAGCAGTGTCTATTGATTGTGTCTATTGAGCAATGTCCTTTGCCCATATTTTAATTGGGTTGTTTATCTTCCTTTCATTAAGTTGTATGAGTTCTCTGTAGATTTTGGAGGTTAACCCCTTATCGGATGTATCATTGGCAAATATGTCCTCACATGAAATGGGCACTCTTGTTATTTCATTGATTATTTCTTTTATTGTGCAGAAGCTCTTTATTTTGATGTAGTCCCATTTATTTACTTTCTCCTTAATTTCTATTGTCCTAGGAGATGTATCCAAAAACATGTTGCTAGGATAGATGTCTGAGATTTTTCTGCCAATGGTTTCTTCTAGGGTTTTTATGGTTTTACCACTTAAATTTAGGTCTTTTATCCATTTTGAGTATTCTTGTGTATGGTGTAAGTTTGTGGCTTAATTTCATTTTATTGCATGTATCTGTCCAATTTTCCCAACTCCATTTATTGAAGAGATTGTCTTGACTCCATTGTATGCTCTTGTCTCCTGTGTCAAATATTACATGAGGATAATAACTTGGGTCAATTTATGAATTCTCTGTTCTGTTCCTTTGGTTTATATGCCTATTCTTGTGCCAGTACCAAGCTGTTTTGAGTACAGTGGGATTTTAGTACAAATTGATATCTGGTATTGTGATTCCTTCAACTTTGTTTTTCTTTATCAAGTTGATGCAGCTATTGGGGGTCTTTTTTGATGCCATAACAATTTTTGGAGAATTTGTTTTAGGTCTGTGAAATATGCTGTTAAGATTTTAATAGGGATTGCATTGAATCTGTAGATTACTTTGGGTAGTATGGACATTTTAATGATAATGATTCTACCAACCCATGAATACAGTATACACTTACATTTGTTTGTATCTTCCTCTATATCTTTTTTTCAATACCCTATAGTTTTCCAAGTACAGGACTTTTACATCCTTGGTTAAGTTGATTCCTAGGTATCATATTTATTTATTTTTGTAATGGTAAATGGGGTTGTTTGTTTAGTTTCCCTCTCAGAGAGTGCATTATTGGTTATAAAAATTCCAGAGATTTCTGGGTATTAAATTTATATCCTGCTATGTTGCCAAATTCATTTATTAAATCTAGTAGTTTTCTGATGGAGTCTTTAGGTTTTTTTTATGTACATTATCACGTAACCTGAAAATAGAGACAGATTTACTTCCTCTTTTCCAATTTGGATGTCTTTTATTTATTGTTATTGTCTGGTTGTAACGTCTACCACTTCCAATACTATGTTGAACAGGAGTGGTGAAAGTGGGCATCCCTGTCTTTTTCCTGTTTTTATGGGAAATGGTTTTAGCTTTTTTCCATTCAGTATGATGTTGGCTGTAAGTTTGTCATATAAGGCTATTATTATGTTGAGGTATGATCCCTCTATTCCCACTTTGTTGAGAATTTTAATGAAAAATTATGTTTGGGCTCAATCCAAGATGTCGGCTGATGGGACAGCAGGCTGCAAGATAGTGTGTGAGTGAGAGAGTGAAAGAAGAGTGAGTGGATGTGCAGGGAGTGTCTGTATTTATAAGTGAGGGGCAGTTATATTCCACAGGACTGTTGGGGACTGGAAGCCCAGGCTACCCTGGCTGGGCAGCACCCATTACTGCTGAAATCTCTGCCTGAGTGGCTGGCTCTGCCACAGAGACCATGACATCTTAAAGGGGAGAGTGGCTGTGATCAGAAGCCCAGCCTTACCTTCAACCGGAGAGACTTCAGATACCTCCTGGGACCCTAAAACCACAATGTCCAGGGACCAGATGCCTCATCTGCGAACCCCAAAACACACAGACTTCTGCCTCCACAGCCATGGGTGCCTAAAAAGTTTGTGCAGGGAGAGACAAGGTGGCAGTGAAATACATGGCCGGGTCCTGCACCTTCTCACAGAGCAGATAGAAGGAACAGCTAAATGGAATAATCCCCACCTGGAATTGGAAAAGTAAACACAGCTGGTGAGGCAATCCATGGACAGAAAGTTCAGAGATTGCCTAGAGAGAGTCAATGCAGGAGAGAGCAAGCTACATAACCAGACACTGAAAGAAGCAAAAATGGAGAGACAAAGAAACAGCCACCATATCAAAGAAAAGGAGGAATCACAGGAAAAGGGAGTAAACAAAATGGAGGCAAGCAATTTGTCAGAGAAAGAATTCAGGGCAATGATCATAAGGACGCTGAAAAGGACGAAAAACAAATTCAGCAATATGTGTAAGAATCAAGTGGAAATGAAGAACCAAGAAAAAATGAAGAATGACATCACTGCAATAAAGAACACAATAGAAAGCATCAACAGTCAACTAGAAGAAGCAGAAGACTGCATCAGTGTGCTAGAAGACAAGGTAGGAAAAAAAATACCCAAGCAGAGCAGCAACTGGAAAACAAAAACACATAAAAAACAGGAAGAGGACCTAAGGGAACTTTGGGACAACACAAAACAAAACAAAATCTGCACAAAGAGGTACCAGAAGGAGAGGAAAATGAGCAAGGAATAGAAAACCAGGTTGAAGAAATAAAGACAGAAGACTTCCCTGATATTTGGAAGAAAAAACACACACAATTCCAAGAAGCTCACAGAGTCCAAAAACAAGATTAACCCAAAAAGACCGACACCAAGACACATCATAATTAAATTGGCAAACACTAATGGCAAAGCAGAAGTCTTAAAGGCTGCCAGAGACAGACAGAAAGTTACCTAAAAAGGATCTCCTATCAGACTATCAACTGATCTCAACAGAAACACATCAAGCCAGAAGGGAAGGGAATGAAATATACAAAGTCAAGCAAAGCAAGGGTCTGAATTCAAAAATACTGTACCCAAGCAAGGGTCTCAATCAAAGTTGAGGGTGAAATCAGGAGCTTTACGGACCAAAAAAAGGACTAAAGGAGTTTATGACCAGCAAACCACAGCAATGCAAGAAATGCTAAAGGGTCTGCTTTAAAAAGAAGAAATAGGGCCCTAACCGGTTTGGCTCAGTGGATAGAGTGTCAGTCTGCGGACTCAAGGGTCCCAGGTTCGATTCCGGTCAAGGGCATGTACCTTGGTTGTGGGCACATCCCCAGTAGGAGGTGTGCAGGAGGCAGCTGATCGATGTTTCGCTCTCATTGATGTTTCTAACTCTCTATCCCTCTCCCTTCCTCTCTGTAAAAAATCAATAAAATATATTTTTAAAAAAAAGAAGAAATAGGAAGGGAAGAAGGAACATAGGCATAAAGAATAAAAATGGCGACAAAAAGTACCTATCAATAATAACTTTAAATTTAAATGGTTTAAATGCCCCATTCAAAAGACAAAGGGTAGCTGAATGAATTAGAAAACATGACACATATACCTGCTGTCTACAGGAGACCCACCTGAGAACAAAGGACTCACATAGACTAATGGTAAAGGGATTGAAAAAGGTTTTTCAGGTGAATTGGAATGAAAAAAAAAAAAGCTGGGGTAGCAATACTTATACCTGACAAAATAGACCTCAAAGTAAAGCCCATAACAAGAGATAAGGAAGTCCACTTCAAAATACTAAAGGAAGCAATTCAACAAGAAGATATAACTTTGGTAAACATATGTGCATCCAATAAAGGAGCACCCAAATATTTCTGGAGGATATCAAGGGAAAGATTGACAGCAATACAGTCATAGTAAGGGACTTTAGTACCCCACTAACACCACTGGATAAATCCTCTAAACAAACAACAACAACAACAAAAAAAGCAAAGAAACATTAATCCTAAATGACTCATTAGACCAGGTAGAATTAATTGACATCTTCAGAACATTTCACCTCAAAGCTACAGAATATATGTTCTTCTCAAGTGCACATGGGTCATTTTCAAAGATAGACCACATATTGGGACACAGGCAAAGTCTCTCCAAATTCAAGAAGATAAAAATCATATCAAGCATCTTTTCAGATCAAAATGGCATAAAATTAGAAATCAACTAAAATAAAGACATTGAAAAAATTAAACCCCTGGAGCCTAAATAGCATGCTATTAAAAAAATGATTGGGTTACCAAAGAGATCAAAGAAGAAATAAAAAGCATCAGGGAAACAAACAACAATGAAAACACAATGATCCAAAATCTATGGGACACTGTGAAAGCAGTCTTGAGAGAGAAGTTCATAGCTCTACAGGCCTATCTCAAAAAACAAGAAAAAAAAAATGGTAAGAAATTATCTAACCCTACAACTAAAAGAGTTAGAAAGAGAGCAACAAGAAAAGCCCAGCATAAGCAAAGGGAAATAATAAAGATCAGAGCAGAATTAAATGACATAGAGACCAAAAAAAGAATACAAAAAATCAACAAAACCAAGAGCTGGTTCTTTGAAAGGATAAACAAGATTGATGAACTTCTAGGCTGGCTCACCAAGAAGCAAAGAGAGAGGACCCAAATAAACAAAATCAGAAATGAAAGAGGTGATTAAATAACCATCCCACAGAAATACAACGGATTATGAAAAACTAATATGAACAACTCTATTACAACAAAATGGACAACCTAGACGAAATGGAAATATTCTTAGAAAAATACAAGCTCCCAAAACTCATTCAGGAAGAATAAAAAATCCTGAATAAGTTTAGAACCATCAAAGAAATTGAAGCAGTGATAAAAAATTGTCTAGCAAACAAAAGCCCTGGTCCAGACAGCTTTACAGGGGACTTCTACGAAGCATTCAAAGAAGAACTAAAACCTATCATCCTCAGACTATTTCAAAAAATTCAAGAGGAAGGAAAACTTCCAAGCTATTTCTATGAAGCCAGAATTACCTTAATTCCAAAACCAGATAAAGACACCACAAAAAAATGGAACTACAGGCCGATATCCTTGATGAACATAGATGCAAAAATTCTCAACAAAATTCTAGCAAATCGGATCCAGCATTAAATTAGAAACATCATACACCATGACCAAGTAGGATTTATTCCAGGGATGCAAGGATGGTACAGTACCTGCAAATCAATAAATGTGATACATCACATAACCAAATTGAGAGTCAAAAATCATATAATCATATCAATTGATGCAGAAAAACCATTTGACAAAATACAACACCCTTTCTTGATAAAAACCCTCAGCAAAGTGGGAATAGAGGGATCATACCTCAACATAATAAAAATCTTAAATGACAAACCTACAGCCAACATCATACTCAAAGGGCAAAAACTAAAGCCATTTCCCATAGGAACAAGACAGGGATTCCAACTTTCACCAGTCCTGTTCAACATATTGCTGGAAGTGCTAGCCATAGTGATCAGACAACAAGAAGAAATAAAAGTCATCCAAATCGGAAAAGAAGAAGTAAAACTGTCCTTATTCATAGATGACATGATACTGTACATGGAAAGCCCCAAAGACTCAATAAAAAAAACTACTTGACATAATAAATGTATTTGGCAATGTAGCAGGATACAAAATTAACACCCAGAAATCTATGGCTTTTTATACACCAACAATGAACTCACAGAAAGAGAAATTAAAAAAAAAATCCCATTTACCATTGCACCAAAAAAATTAAGATACCTAGGAATAAACTTAACTAAAGCAGTAAAAGACCTCTACTCAGAAAACTACAGGACTTTGAAAAAAGAGATAGAGGAAGACATAAACAAATGGAAGAACATACCGTGTTCATGGATTGGTAGAAACAACATCATTAAAATGTCCATACTACCCAAAGGAATCTACAGATTCAATGCAACACCCATTAAAATACAAATGACATATTTCAAAGATTTCAAACAAACTCTCCAAAAATTTATCTGGAATTAAAAAAAAAACAACCAAATAGCCACATAAATCCTGAGAAAGAATAACAAAGTTGTAGGGATCACAATACCAGATATCAAGCTATATTACCAAGCCACAGTTCTCAAAATTGTGTCACTGGCACCAGAACAGACATATAGACCAATGGAAGAGAACAGAGGCTGAGTAATGAATTGCACATCAGTCCACTTTAAAACCCCCTAATGGCTTCAGGATTGTTTGGCTCATTAACTGAGATGAATATTCCCAAGATACCTCACTTCCCCACCTCTGGCTCCTAAAAGGACACTGCCCATCCAGCCCATGACTTCCTCTGCTTCTTCCCGAAGTCTAACTTTCCCTCCTGCTACTGGAGATTGGTAGACTGGTATTTAGAGAGCCACAAAACTAAAGCCACAGCCGTTTTCCATGGACATGGGCTTTATTTGGGGACGGTTGGGGAAGCGAGGGAGGAGCTAGGACGGGTGGGTATATGGGGGGAAGGGCTTCTTAACTTGCTTTGTAATTTAGTGCATGTTGCCTGGAGGTTAGGGTGAGTGAGCACAGCTGTAGAAGTGAGAGGAGAGGAAAAGGGAAGTTCATGGAATAGACACTTTCCTTACAGAAGGAAGCCAGGACCAGGATATGGGGCCTGGGGGCAGGGAGGGAAGGCACTCTTCATATACTGAGACTCAACCAAGGTCACCGCTCGCCAGCTTCCCTAAACCCCCTGCCCCGACCCAGCTCCCGATCCAGATGCCTGCTCTGCTAGCACCCTCAGCTTCCTATGGAGAGGAGGGGGGGGAGAGTGTGGGGAATGATGGTACCCTCTGCCTCCAGGTCCCTTGCCCAGGAGAATTGTTCACTCAACCTGCCCTGAAGTTCCAGCCAGTCAGGGGGTCAGGAAGCCAGGGTGCAGGCAGGGGAACAATTGTGCCCTTCACCACCCCTCCTGATGCTCTGCCCCTCCCCGGCTCCTCACATTAGGTTGCAACTCTTGGCTCGATCCTTGTGTATCTCGCCTTCGTTCCCATTCCCCCGTCTGGCCTTCCTGCCAGCTGAGTGGATCGCTGCAGTACCCGGCGTGAGTCAGTACGGCGCAGCTGCCTATGGCCACCGCCAAGGGAGGCCACTGTGGTCACGTGGAAGACATCCCTGACGCTGCGCTCAGAGGACCGGGAGGAGCACTCCACATAGGACACGGCCCCCACCTGCTTGGCCAGCACAGTGCCCTGCAAGGATGGAGTGCATGAAGGAAGTTATGCATTTCAGCAAGGGGCAGGGAGGCAGAGGGCTGGGGGAGGGGAGGAGGTCAAGGGATCAGGCCGGAGGTTAGAGGCCAGGACAAGGGATGAACAAAATAGGGTGTTTTCAAATCGGAGACTGAGAGGGTCGGAAATGGGAGATCTAGGCTGGGATGAGGTCAAAGGCCAAGAGTCCCACCTGCTCATGTGTAACAGGGATCAGCCTCTGCTTGGACAGCTCCCTCAGCGTGGCCAGGTCGGTCCGCATGTCCAGCTTACAGCCAACCAGCACAACCTTGGCATTGGGGCAAAACTCCTGAGTCTCCCCTTGCCACTTCTTGAGGACACTGTCCAGTGTTTCTGGTCGGCTGATGTCTAAGCAGATGAGCACAGCGTCCGATTCAGGATAGGCGAGGGGCCGGACAGTATCATAGTAAGAGGAACCTGAAGTGTCCCACATGTTGAGCTCAATGCAGCGCTTGTCTATCTCAAAGCTGGCGGTGTAGTTCTCAAACAAGGTGGGGACATAACTCCCGGGATAAGCATCCTTGGCGAACACCTGAAGCAACGCTGTGTTGCCGCACTCGGAGTCCCCCACCACCACGATCTTGCAGCGGCTGCTCTGCCCCTCCATAGTCCCGGCTACATGCCACCCCGCTGCCTCCTCCCCCACCGCTGCAGCTGCAGCCGCTCGGGGCCGCCAACACCCTCATAGCAATATCTTTACCGACACAGTTCCTAGCGCAATGGAGACTAAGGAGAAAATAAACAAATGGAACTATATCAAAAACAAAACTTCTGAACAGCAAAAGAAACCATCAACAAAACAATAAGAAAGCCCACTGCATGGGAGAACATATTTGCCCATGATATTTCAGATAAGGGTTTAATTTCCAAAATTTACAGAGAACTCATACAACTTAACAAAAGGAAGATAAACAAACCAATCAAAAAATGGGCAAAGGATCTAAATAGACACTTTTCGAAAGAGGACATACAGAAGGCTGATAGACATATAAAACATGCTCAAATTCACTAATCATCTGAGAGATGCAAATAAAAAAATCAATGAGATACCATCTCATACCTGTCAGAGTGGCTATCATCAACAAATCAACAAAGGACAAGTGCTGGCCAGGATGTGGAGAAGAAGGAACCCTTGTGCACAGCTGGTGGGAATGCAGACTGGTGCAGCCACTGTGGAGGACAGTATGGAGTTTCCTCAAAAAGTTAAAAATGGAACTCCCATTTTACCCAGTAATCCCACTTCTAAGAATATATCCCGAGAAACCAGAAACACCAACCAGAAACACCACCCCTATGTTCATAGCAGCACAATTTACAATAACTAATATTTGGAAACAGCCTAAGTGCCCATCAACAGATGAGTGGATTAAAAAACTGTGGTACATCTACACAATGGAATACTATGACGCTATAAAAAATAAGGAACTTTTATCATTTGCCACAGCATGGATGAAACTGGAGAGCATTATGCTAAGTGAAATAAACCAGTCAGAGAAAGATCAATATCACATGATCTCACTCATATGTGGGATATAATGATCAACATAATTCAATGAACAAGAATAAATCCAGAGAGAAATGGCAGGGGAGGAGGGAGGTTAGATGGAGAGCATTGAAAGGACTCATATGCATGCATATTAGCATAACCAATGGACGCAGACACTGGGGCAGCAGGGGCTTGCACAGGGTTGAAATGGCTGTCGGGGTGGTCAATCAGAGAAAAAGGAGACATATATAAAACTTTAGACCAGTGGTTCTCAACCTGTGGGTCGCGACCCCTTTGGCGGTCGAACAACCCTTTCACAGGGGTCGCCTAAGACCATCCTGCGTATCAGATATTTACATTACGATTTATAACAGTAGCAACATTACAGTTATGAAGTAGCAACAAAAATAATTTTATGGTTGGGTCACAACATGAGGAACTGTATTTAAAGGGCCAGAAGGTTGAGAACCACTGCTTTAGACACTAAATAAAAAAAATAAAATAAGAAAAGAAAAAAAATATTAGAATAGAGATAAACTCACCCTGTGCTGGTTCTCAGTGAAGTCAGAGAAGAGGTTCTATGAGAAATAAAATGAGAATTTTTGCTACAGACACCAGGGATGGTATGATTATCCAGAAATGCTGCACAATGCCACTTTCTGTCTGGTTCCTCGTGGTCGCAGGCTCGGATCCTTCAGGTTCCTGGAGGCTCTGCAGGCTGCCTGTGTCCCTGTGATGCTCAGCAACGGATGGGAGTTGCCGTTCTCTGAAGTGATTAATTGGAACCAAGCTGCCATCACAGGCGATGAAAGATTGTTATTACAGATTCCTTCTGCAATCAGGTCTATTCATCAGGATAAAATCCTAGCACTTAGACAGCAGACACAATTCTTGTGGGTCAACAAATAGTTGTCCTGCTCTCACAATAAAGCAGGCATTCTTTTAACAGGGTGGTCTTGCCTTGCCCCTCTGAGAGGCCCAGACATCTGGGCCAGCCTTACCCAAAGTCTCTACTTGACGCGAGGGGCTGGAGAGGAGGGACATGCAGTCATCAGAGATTTCAGTCTGTACAGACTGCCTTTGAGGTGTTCTTCTGACTGAAGCACGCACGTGCTCACTAGTAACGCTGGGCCAGGCTGGTCCTGAGGTAGCTGTGATAATCAATCCAGTTGCCATAGCGGCCGTAAGTGTTCATTTACCACTATGTGACCTGGAGCAATAATATATTATGCCTTTCGCCAGCGGGAGCTGCGCCAGCTGCAGCACGGGGTGGCCGTGTCGGCCATCAGTCACCACTCTCCTTCACAACCTTTTGTTCCCCGCTCATTACGGTGAATTATAACAGGGGGACAGCACATTTTTCAGGAGAGTCTCTCCTGTTAGGTCTAAGTGCTAACTCATCCCAGGCTGTTCCACATCGGCGGCACCAGCTTGGCTAGTATCCCCACCAGGCTTCCCTCTTCCACCCCCTGGACACTTAGAATGGGTGAAAGAAAACAGAGTGTGTGCACTTTTCTACAAGGCAAGATAAAAAACCACTCAACTCTATTTACTACAAATATTGGATACTGCATTTTGTTGCACTCTGTCATGTCCCCGAGGATTTGTTGGGACGGTAAATTACATTATAGCACACTAAACAGGCCATCCTGTCAGCTTGGGGCCTTGATATTGCTGCTTCTCTATCAGTAGATCACTTCCAAAGTCACAGATGGGAAGATCAGGGGTCAACATCTCCATCCCATCAGCAGGTTTTGAAAATGTTTCACTGTAGTAGTGATGGCAAACCATCTAAGATCATAAAAATTAGAGCCTGGGCCAAGGTATTAGTGACTAAAAGAAATCAAGGATAAAACTGTTGGCTAAGATGATTCCTGATAGCCCCAAATGGAAGCAACTCAAATGGCCATAAATGGGGAAGGGATAAACAAAATGTATATCCTGTGTCCTGTATACAATGAGCTATTTCGGCAATCAAAATAAATGAAGTATTAATGGACACAAAAGACTGTACTTTTTCATGTAAATAAAATTCTAGAAAAAAAAGCAAAACTGTAGTGAGAGAAAGCAGATATGTGGTTGCCAGAGGCCAGAGGTGGGGAGAGAGAAGTAAGAACAAATTGGGGCAGGAGAGCTTTTTCAGGGTGAGGAAACTGTTCTGCATATTGATTTTGGTGGTGGTTATATGACCACACATGATTACTAAAGTTCATCAAATTGTACACTTAAAATTGTTGATAATACCTTAATAAATGTAAATGTAGCAAAAAAAGCCCTCAGAAAAATATAAACAGGCCTCAGAGTCCTAGCCAGTGTGGCTCAGTGTAAAGAGTGTCAGCCTGCAGACTGAAGGGTCCCGGATTTGATTCCGGTCAAGGTCACATGCCTGGGTTGCAGGCTCAATCCCCAGTGTGAGGCATGTGAGAGGCAGCCGATCAATGATTCTCTCTCATTGTTGATGTTTCTATTCTTCTCTCATTCTCCTTTCCTCTCTGAAATCAATAAAAATATATTAAAAATGAATAAATAAATAAATTAATTAAAAAACATTAAAAAATAATAATCTATGCAAGCTCTTCCAGGAAGTAGAGTAAAAGAAAATAACTCCAAATAATTACTGAGTACTGTATAATTTCAAAAATTAACGACTATATTGCATGAAAACAACATGAATCAATATTTCTCAATTTATTATAAAAACAAAATTTCACCACCTTGTCCCATGGTGCTCAGTGTTTAGAATGTCAGCTGGTGCATCAGAAGATCTCAGGTGTGAATCCTAGTCAAAGGCATGTACCTGGATTGCAGGTTTGATCCATAGCCCCAGTCAAGGCCTGTGTGAGAGGCAACCAATTGATGTTTCTCCCTCTCTCTCCAGCTGTAATAACACTTATTTAAGGTTTAGTTCTACCTCAGGAAACAGACATGTGAGTACAGCAGCTTTTGAGATGACTCCAACCAAAATAACTGTCAGACTGCAGCTTCATGAAAGACCCCATGTAAGCACTTCTGAGGTAAGCTATTCTTGAATTCCTGATCCACAAGAATCTTATATAATAAAGAGGTAATATGCAAATTAACCCTCACCATTACAAGATGGCTGCCGATGACTAGGCCGGCAGGGGGGTTAGTGAGGGATGACCAAATGACTGAACAAGCAGGGTGCATGGGGCAACCAGGCCAGCAGGGTGGGCATTTGGGAATGACCAGGCCATCATGGGGGAAAGTTGGGGGCGACCAGGCCAGCAGGGAGAGGGAGGAGGAGGTGCAGTAAAAGGTGACCAGGCAGGCAGGCAGGTGAGCAATTAGGAGCCAGCGGTCCAGGATTGTGAGAGGGATGTCTGGCTGCCAGGTTAGGCCTAATCCTCTAGTTGAGAGATAAAATATTGTCATGTATTTAAACCATTAAGTTTGAGGTGAATTTTTTAAAATTTATTTATTGTCTAAAGTTTTACAAATGTCTCCTTTTTCTCTGCTTGATTTCCCCCAGCCCCAAGATATTTCCACCCTGGACAAGACCCCACTGCCCCAGTGTCTGTGTCCATTGGTTACACTAATATACATGCATATAAATCCTTTGGTTTCTCTCTAACCTCGCCCCTCCCCTACCATTTTTCTCGGGATCTATTTTTATTCATCAAATTATGTTGATCATTATATCCCACACTAGAGGTCCAGTGCACAAAATTAGTGCACAGTGTGTGTGTGTGTGTGGGGGGGGTCCCCTCAGCCCAGCCCACACCCTCTCCAATCTGGGACCCCTTAGGGGATATCCAACTGCCGGTTTAGGCCCTATCCCAGGGATCGGGCCTAAACTGGCAGTCAGACATCCCTCTCACAATCCTGGACTGCTGGCTCCTAATCACTCACCTGCCTGCTGGCCTGGTCGTTCCTAACTGCCCACCCCTACCAGCCTGGTCACCCCTTACTGCCCCCCCCACCGGCCTGGTCACCCACAACTGCCC
>NW_005370956.1:31041-67154 GCF_000412655.1 Myotis brandtii | reverse complement strand
GCTTAATGGCTCCCAACTGCACCCCTGTCAGCCAGGTCACCCCCAACTGCCCCCCCCCCTCTGCCGGCCTGGTCGTAGGCAGCCATCTTGTAAGGGTGTGATGGTCAATTTGCATATTACCTCTTTATTATATAGGATATGAGTGAGATCATGTGATATTAATCTTTATCTAACTGGCTTATTTCGCTTAGCATAATGCTCTCCAGTTCCATCCATGCTGTTGCAAATGGTAAAAATTCCTTCTTTTTTATAGCAGCATAGTATTCCATTGTGTAGATGTACCACAGTTTTTTAATCTACTCATCTGCTGATGAGCACTTAGGTTGTTTCCAAATATTAGCTGCTAGTGGCCTGGTACACAAAATTCGTGCACATTAAAAGGGAATTAATTAGAGGAAATATTTTAATATTGCTATTTGCATGTTCTCTATAATAGAATTGTCAGAAATGAATGAAAATTAGTAAAATGTATATGAAAATAATATATAAATTTATTAAAAATAACAACACGATATAACAACAAAGACATGACATAAAACAACAAAAACATGATATGAAAACAACAAAAATATGATATAAAAACATTGATGCAACCAATGACTGATAAATTGATTAAACGTATTCTAGTATCTCCCTATATACCACATTAAGAGTGAAAACACTGTCAGAATGCTTGACTAATTTCCCTTGTGATGTATTTACAACTTTAACATCACACGCTCTTCAAACTCGAGAGAAAGTAACATATAACTGACCATGTCCAAAAATGGGTTCAGGTAGGAATATTCCTACTTTGTCCTTGTCCTTGTGATTTATTAATAGTTATCACAAATGCTGGCATCACAGAAAACTGTCTTCAAATCAATTTAAATGGGAGGCCAGTGTCAGATGGGGACAAATTAATTCTTATAATCAGAACAACCTCTCCCTCTGCAGATCCTGTTAATACTTCAGCTTTGATAATATTAGCTCCCAATCTTTTGATAATAAATCTAGTATCTTTACAAAGACCCCATTTACTATTAAGATTTCTCAGTAGCATGATGATTGCACCTACTTCCAATTTTAATTTGTGACACGGCATTCCCGAAGGAGTAGTACTATTAAGAAATTCGATGGGAAAATTTTCCTTCTCAGCATCATCTGTTGAATCAATGGAATCATCACTCAAATATGTGTGAAAATCTCCATCAAGTATATCTAAAATTTCTTCATTTAATTTGAACGTGCTCATTTTTTAGACAAAGAATGTTTAGATATATTTTTAATATTATCTGTAGATATACTATTTCCAAAGGTAGTTACAAATTATTTCACAGGGGATTTCAATAATATCTATTCCTAAATTAAAACTGCTATAAAGTTTGCCATCTCCAAGTTTTACTAAACATTCACTATAAGCAGAATCCTATGATCTTATATTTGTTTTATTTTTTGCCTCTTTATTTATTTATTTTTCTTTTTTATTGTTTAAAGTATTACAAATAGTAGTACATATGTCACCATTTTTTTGCAATTGACCTTCCCCCAGCCTCCCCTACCCCCACCCCCATTTGTTTTAAGAGACAAGTTTTTGAAACATCCCCAAATATTACAGTACTTTAAACTTGTTTTTTTTTCCAAATATATTTTATTGATTTTTTACAGAGAGGATGGGAGAGGGACAGAGAGTTAAAAACATCGACGAGAGAGAAACATCGACCAGCCGCCTCCTGCACACCCCCCACTGAGGATGTGCACGCAACCTAGGTACATGCCCTTGACCGGAATCGAACCTGGGACCTTTCAGTCCTCAGGCCGATGCTCTATCCACTGAGCCAAACCGGTTAGGGCTAAACTTGTTTTTTACTATGGCTGATTGCATAGCATGTGGCACAATACTGAGACATTGTTGAAAATTCCCTCCGAGAAGGGGAACTTTCCAACCAAATGCAACATTCAAATTCATAATTTCTCTTAGTAATCTGTCTATGGCATTTATAGCATGACTGGATGCCATGGTGCATTCATCAATAATGAGAAGTTTGGCTTTTTTTAATAGTTTTAGCAACTTCACTCTTTATATCGAGTCTAGAAATTGAAGTTTTGTTTAGTGGAATCAGTAATTTATATTGGGAATGAAAGGTTCTTCCACCAAGAAGTAAATTTGCAGAAATTCCTGCAGATGCTGTGGGTAAAACAGTACCACCGTGACCTCTAAGATAATGTATTAAAACTTTATAAAGATATGTTTTTCCACTACCACCTGGACCATCCAAGGAAAAACATTTGGGGTGTACAGTTTGATCTTTGATGGCTGAAGTTATAGTCTGAAAGGCTGCCAACTGTTCATCATTCAGATAATTTATCAAAACCTCTGCCTGTTGTCACTCGTACAATTCATCACATGTATTTGTATTCATTAATAAAGAATAGTCTGGAAGTTTGAAATGTGAACATTTCATTCCATGCAATGTGACTACATCTTGAACTTCATTAAGGGCATGCATTTCACAGTTCACACAGGCACCTTCTCTTTGGTGTAATTTCCAACAAAAATCTTCAATAATATGAGATTTATTCTCATCCCATAATTTGTCTATATGAGAAGGACATCCAAACACACATATGTATGCAAAAAGTTGCCCTAGTTGTTTGGGCATATTTAGGATTATTGCATCATCAATCATATCTTTCCAGATAGTGTCGTCAATTAATAATCCTCAATGTTTAGCAGCTTCATGAAATGTATCATAAGTTACATCTCCTACAGTTTGCAGATCATGAAAACTTATTGCACCTTTTACATGCAGAAGCAAAAGTCTAAGGTAATACCATTCTGGTTCTCTAAAGCTCATAGTGAACAGTCTACCTCATACTTTATTCCCACCCTTTCGGCGTTTTGTCCACAAAGAATTAGTAAATACATAATGCTGTGGAATCTCCCAATAATAATAATTATGTGCTTCAGAATCTTCTCTATTCAATAAGAACCAAGCCATCAAAGTTGAGTTATGCCTTTTAGCCCTATCTAAAACTTCAGCAAAATCATCAGTATGAAAATACAAATTTTGTTCATTTGGCAAATGAATAGCTAATCTTGTGATTGCATGAGATTGGTCATGCATTCGCATTGCAAAAAGTCTCCAAACAGCCTCAGGAGCGCTCACATACCTGGAGTCAATGAAGTCCTGTACTTCGTTATGATCGATAATATTTTTTTCAGAAATTTGAATATTTGCACAATCGTGCCCTTTATAGATGTATTTAAATAAATATTTGACACTTTAAATCAATGCACAGATTTCAATGTTTATATGCCAGTTACACTTAAGGCACAAATATGGGTTATAAGGGACAATCCAAGTGTTATTGACAATTTTGTTTCCAATAGACATGGTGCTACGAGATCTTTGTTTGTATTTGGGATATCCATCAATATTTCCAATGGTCACGTTTTGAAATTCTTTCGGATATTTATTTGAACATTTTCCATTTTCCGTACATGGACTATTTTGATTTTGTATTCCACATGGTCCATATACCATATTTGATTTTACAATTTGAAAGAGTCAAGGACACTGGTCTTCATCCGGAATTTCTGCCTTAACTATATGGTCAATGTCATCTTCTGTTTGTAATTTGGATTCACTATCTAATATCAATAATATGTGAGCATGAGGCAGTCTGTGTTTCTGAAATTCAATGACATGAATTTTAGCTATTACTTTGCCAAATAAATGGGATTTACATATATCATGTAAAAGAGCATTCAGCTTAATATTAAAAACTCTGGCTACCAAGTCAGGTCTGTTTTCAACTTTTTTCCAGTGTTGCAAATTGTTTGTAATATCTGCCCATTTGGGTTTGCATGTCATGGTTATGAATAAATCAGGCTTTCCATACTTTGTTACAATCACCATAGCATCCTGATATCACTGCTGCATATTTCTGGGACTACCCTCAAATGTTGATGGAAGTATTATCATTTTACCAATCAGCACATTGTCATTTTCAGATCTAGATGTGAGATAATCCATCAAACCACTGTATTTGTCAACTCTCAGATTGGTTTGCTTTAATGAAATTTATCTGATTAGCTTCCAGTTTTTAATATGAATTGGCAATATACTGTTGAGTTAATTTTCCTGCATTTAGAATAGGATTGGACGTGTCCCTGACGGAGAGATGAAATCCATAATACTGCATTTGTGTGACTCGTGTCCTTACATTTTGTCTAGTATTATTGTCAATTACACTGTCATCTCTGAGTCTTAATGCAATATCCGTTCCCCTGCCTTTTTCACCATGTGGAAAAAGAATAGTATATGTCATTGCATCTGATGTAGGAAACAGGATACTATTTGTTTCATTTTAGTGGCATTCAGATTATTGGGATCTGGTTTACAATGAATGAGCAAGTCCCTTTCAAAAGGAGGTTCTCCATCTTTGTTTTTGAATATGATGTCAACCTCGGTTACATGGGGAGAGTTATATCTACCCGGATCACTGTTATGATCTTATTTAATCGCCATTGTTACTTCCAGCTGCTGCTTCAGATTGGGCTTCTTTTTCTACCTCATGTAGCATCTTGTATGATTTTGTTAATTCATTTATTTCATGCATGAGGTTGTTGATGTTGATCATGAGTTTTTCTGAGAAACCTTGGTTTTCTGGCATTGCTAATCTTTTACTTGTTGCTTCAGCCGTATCTAAAATATAGAGTTGAGAAAAATTCTGAGAAACACCATCTGAAGGATGTAAAGTTCCAGTACAGTGATAAACTTGCCAGTGTATTCTAAAAGAGTATGGCCCATATCCTGATGGTGATGCAAAATTTGCATCCATTGAAGCAAAAGCAAAAGAACTATTTATTGAACAAATATTTTCCATGAAATTTTTACTGTCAGAATCTTCATTTTTCATTAATATTTTTAAATATGCCGGGTATTCCAGAAAATGTATATCATTTGGACAAACTTTATCTTTGCTACAACATCGAGTAAATTTTCCATCAGATGGTTTTTCATGGGAGAAATTTAGTGATAGACAAAGTTGACATGTAACCGTCATTCCACCACAACTATGTTCAATAATTTCATCCTCATTTACTCAATTTTCTCTTCTCTGTGAAAGCAGTTCCTACCAGTATTGGTAGTACTTGTTGATGACTGTTCTCTAGACATATTCTGTCGATGACGCCACCTTCTTTCAGCTTCAGAGGCACGTTGGTATTCAGACATTTTCTTTCAATGATGCTGGTTTCTTTTGGCTGTAAAGCTACCTTGTTCCAATAGTTGGTCTTTAGATACATTCTGTCACCAACGCCGCCTTCTTTCAACTTCAGAGGTGCATTGGTCTTCCGACACTTTCTGTCAATGATGACAGCTTCTTTCAGCTGCAGAGCTACATTGTGTGAATAGTTGGTCTTTAGTTGCATTCTGCTGCTGATGCTGCCTTCCTTCAGTTTCAGAGGTATGTTGGTTTTCAGACATTTTCTGTCAATGATACCAGCTTCTTTCGGCTTCAGAGCTATGTTGTGCCAATAGTTGGTCCTCAGACATATTTTGTTGACGCCGCCGTTTTCTTTCAGCTGCAGAGGTATGTTGTGCCAATAATTGGTCTTCAGACATATTCTGTTGACAACGACGCTTTCCTTTGGCTGCAGAGATACCTTGTGCCAGTAGTTGGCCTTCAGATACATTGTGTCGCCAACAATGGTTTCTTTGGGTTTCAGAGGTACTTTGTGCCAATACTTGGTCTTTAGACATATTCCCACCTCCCTGCTGTCAGGGTCTGGGGTGCAAGTGAATGGGATTCCTGGCTGTCAGGCTGCTGACAGCAAGCTGACCAATGGGCGATTCCGTGAGGGATGGGTCTCCTGCCACCCTGCTATATGGGTCCTGGGTGCAGGTATCTGGCTCCCTCTTCCCTCCTGTCAGAGTCTGGGGGGTCTCAGGACCCAGAGTCAAGTCTCCGCCCACCTGCACATGCCTCAAAATCACTTGAGATCCAGACCTGGCCAGCCGGACACCCACTGTGAGAGACCCAGACCCGCAGGTGGCACACCTGTTAAGCCCCGCCCCTTGTAGCATCACTTCAGCGCTAGGCGGAGACACACTCAGGCAGTGTCACCTCCGGGCCTGGGATGCTCCCAGGCAGCTTCATGTCAGTGCTGAGCGGGGATACATGTAGGTGCAGGTGCCTGTGGTGGCCTCTGCCGGGGACTGTGCCCGGGCCGGGCCTTGTGGAGGCCCTCCTGGTGATCGATTGCGTGACCTTTATGATTAGAGGTCCGGGGAGAAAGCAAGGATGTTGCGGGGGGGGCATTTTGTCCAGAGGCAGACTCTTTGTGATGATCGGCTAGAGGAGCCCAGACAGGTGGAGGTGGTGGGTGCGCGGGATGGAGGGGCACTGACTTTCTCTGTGACGTAAGGCGTGAGGGGTCACTGCTCTGGACGCTTTCCCGCATGAGATGCTGGACCGCCTGGCAATTACTTCGAAGTAAGTTTTCCGGGGGGCTCCAGAGGACTTAGGTGCTCTGGAGGACTTGGGGGCTTGGAGGGCAGCAGGGCAGGGTGGCGCAAAGGCGAGAGCGGTGCACTCAACCTCTGGCTCCAGATCCCTGGGAAAGGTTGCTTCTAGGTGGCAGCTTAGAGGAAGCATATTCTGGGAGAGCTGACAGCACCGCCACCCAAACGTGTTGTATCCGACAGGCCCGCCCCAGGGGAGAAGGTGCAGGTGCAGGTGCCTGTGGCAGCCTCCGCCAGGGGCCATGCCCGGGCTGGGCCGCATGGAGGCCCTCCTGGTGATCGAATGTGTGACCTTTATGATTAGAGGCCCAGGGAGAAAGTGAGGATGTTGGGGAGACATTTTGTCCAGAGGCAGACTCTCTGCGATGATTGGCTAGAGGAGCCCAGACAGGTGGAGAAGGTGGGTGCATGAGATGGAGGGGCACCGCCTTTCTCTGTGAGGTAAAGCATGAGGGGTCACTAATCTGGTCGTTTTTCCACAGGAGATGCCAGACCGCCTGGCTCTGACTTCGAAGGAGGTTTTCCGGGGGGTTCCGGAGGACTCGGGGGCTCGGAGGGCGGCAGGACAGGGCGGCATGGAGGCGAGGGCCGTGGGCTCAGCCTCTCACTCTGGATCCCTGGGAAAGGTTGCTTGTAGGTGGCAGCTCAGAGGAAGCATCTTCCGGTAGAGCTGATAGCGCTGCCACCCAAATGTGTTGTATCCAACAGGCCGGCCCCAGGGGCGAAGGTGCGATGTGTGTGCAGCCTGCTGATTGGTTATTACCTTATGGCATCTGGGCTAATTTGCATATTTCTCTACTATTAGATAGGTTGTAAATTGTGCTGCTATGAACATAGAGATGCATATATCCTTTCTGATTGGTGTTTCTGGTTTCTTGGGATATATTCCTAGAAGTGGGCTTACTGAGTCAAATGGGAGTCCATTTTTAACTTTTTGAGGAAACTCCATACTGTCCTCCACAGTGGCTGCACCAGTCTGCATTCCCACCAGCAGTGCACAGGGGTTCCTTTTTCTCCACATCCTCTCCAGCACTTGTCGTTTGTTGATTTGTTGAAGATAGTGATTCTGACAGGTGTGAGATGGTATCTCATTGTTGTTTTGATTTGCATCTCTCAGATGATTAGTGATTTTGAGCATGTTTTATATGTCTGTCAGCCTTCTGTATATCCTCCTTCGAAAAGTGTCTATTTAGGTCCTTTGCCCATTTTTTGATTGGATTGTTTATCTTCTTTTGTTAACTTGTATGAGTTCTCTGTAAATTTTGGAGATTAAACCTTTATCTTAAATTCATTAGCAAATATGTTCTCCCATGTAGTGGGCTTTCTTGTCTTGTTGATGCTTTCTTTTGCTGTGCAGAAGCTTTTTATTTTGATGTAGTCCCATTTGTTTATTTTCTTCTTCGTCTCCATTGCCCTAGGAGCTGTGTCTGTAAAGATATTGCTGCCTATTGAGTCTTGTAGGATTTTTATGGTTTCCTGTCTTATATTTAAGTCCTTAGGCATATTGAGTTTGTTTTTGTGTATTGAGTAAGTTGGTGATTTAGATTCGTGTTTTTTTTTGCTTGCATGTATTTGACCAAATTTCCCAGACCCATTTATTGAAGAGACTGTCTTGACTCCATTGTTTGCTCTTGCCTTCTTTATCAAATATTACTTGGGCATAATGGCTTGGGTCAATTTCTGGGTTCTCTGTTCTGTTCCATTGGTCTATATGTCTGTTCTTGTGCCAGTACCAGGCAGTTTTGAGAACCGTGGCTTGGTAATATAGTTGATATCTGGTATTGTGATCCCTCCAACTTTGTTTTTCTTTCTCAGTGTTGCTGTGGCTATTCAGGGCCTTTTTTTTATTATTCCAGATGACTTTTTGGAGAGTTTATTCTAGATCTTTGAAGTATGCCATTGGTATTTTAATGAGGATTGCATTGAATCTGTAGATTGCTTTGGGTAGTGTGGACTTTTAATGATGTTGGCTCTACTAATCCATGAACATGGTATGTTCTTCCATTTGTTTATGTCTTCCTCTATGTCTTTTTTCAATGTTCCATAATTTTCTGAGTATAGGTCTTTTACCTTTTTAGTTAAGTTT
Source organism: Myotis brandtii (assembly GCF_000412655.1). NCBI lineage: Eukaryota > Metazoa > Chordata > Mammalia > Chiroptera > Vespertilionidae > Myotis > Myotis brandtii. The sequence goes on along the minus strand of NW_005370956.1, from coordinate 58,556 downwards.
ATTCCTAGGTATCTTAATTTTTTTTTTGGTTTAATGGTAAATGGGATTTTTTTTTAGTTTCTCTTTCTGTGAATTCATTATTGGTGTATAAAAAGCCCATAGATTTCTGGGTGTTAATTTTGTATCCTGTGAGGTGAATTTTTTATGGAGCATTAGATAACTTAAAGATTTTGGTACTTGGGATTGTGATGCTGCTATAACAAAAAAAAAATCTAAAAGTTTGGTTGTGACTTCAGGGCCAGACATCAGACAAGCATGGAAAGCAGTTTAAAGGGGTTGTAAATGGAAGCCTAATGGCTGCTGAGGAGATTTTCGGTGATGATGATTTCAGGCAGAGCACTGAAGGTGCTCCCTGGCTTTTTCTTACTGCCTATATTAAAATGTGAGAGAAAAGAAATAATATAGAGAAATCAATGTTAAATATAAAGGAGTTAGGACTTTATTTCCAGCCTCTTCAAAATTCTCAAATTAAAAAAAAGTCAAGGAAGCAATATACTACCAAAATATTACCTAAAGATGAAGTCAAGGGCATGACTGGAATTTATTTGTTAAGACTTCAAAAGGAGTAGAGGCAGTACCTCAAAGAAAGAGAGAGAGAGAGAAAAAAAGAGCTCCCTGTAAGGTTCTTATGGGTATATCTCAAATACATTTTCCATTACATGTTAGGGTTTTTAATACTCTTAAGGTCAATGTTCCATAGCTGCTTCATAGGAAGTCCTATGCCATTGATGGGCTTTCATTGAAATTGATGGTTAGAACTTGAATATAGAGCAATAAGGTACAAAAAGATTCATAGGAATCCTACTGGTTTTTAAAAGAACAGTGTTAGCAGAATCATCACCAACTTTGGGGAAAATGACACCATAAAATAAAAAGAGGACTTGAAGCCCTTAATTACTACAAATATGAAATAAGTTGAGGAAACTCTTCAGTTGAAAACATCAATCAAATAGTACAGAAAGAAGGACCAAGGACCAAAAGTGTGGATCCAAGAATAATAGTGAATATTCTAAGTCAGTGGATCTGAGCTCTAATAAAGAATTGGAAATATGGGCCTGTATGTTTTACAAAATTTCTATGAAGGAGATTTTCCTATGTGCCTCCTGTTTTATTCTTCTTTTAATGGGAGATCAATAATAGTTATTCCATGCCCACCTTACTATTGTATGTTGGGGGTGTGTATGTGTGTATCCTTCCCTTTAGATTACAGATCTTATTCACCTGTAGCGTCTATCTGCACCTGCCTATGATTTTAGATAATGGCATTCCTGACTTTGGGCTTGATAAATTAGTCATAATCAAGATTAAAACTTGTACTTATCAAAATCCAAAATTTAGAACATGTGTAACCAAGCCACATACTGGGATAAAATATTTGTAGTAAATACATGTGACAAAAGATTTGTATCCAGCATATGTAAAGAAGTCCTACATATTAATAATGAAGAATCAAATTAAACAAATGTTTTAAACAGACACCTCATTAAAGAAACTAAATTAATTGGTAATTACTGCATAAAAATTACATGACATATTTAATCATCAGGGATATTAACATTATAACTGTAATGGTTTAACTCTATATTCCTATCAGATGACTAAAATTAAAAGGACTGATACCAATTATTAATGCAGAGATAGTTCAACTGGAATTCTCATACATTTCTGGTTGAAATATATGACAATTTGAAAATTTTGGCAAATAATTTGACAGCTACTTATAAAGTTAAACATACATATGACCCAGTAATTGCTACCCCTAAGTATTTATGAAAAAATGAAAATATATATCAACAAAAATAACATTCACAGAAGCTTTTATCATAATAGCAAAAAAAATCTGGCAATAGCCAAAATTGTTCATTAATGGATGAACAAAATGTGATATACTCATTTAATGAATACAACTACGCTTTAAAAAAATACACTACTGATATTTGAAAAAAACATGCTTTAATCTCAAATATATTTCATACAAAAAGCTCCCCTAAAATAAAGAAAATACTGTATAATACTGAATGATTCCATTTACATAAAGTTTTAGAAATGGAAAAATAATCTGTATTCAAAGACATCAGAAATGACTGTGCATGGCCACAAAAGAACTTTTAGGGGTAATAAATGTTATATCTGTATACTGGTGTGGGCTATATAGTTTATTTATTTATCCAAACAAATTGGAATATATTTTTTAAAGCTGTACATTTTACTGTATGTAAAACATTTCTCAACTAAGAATAAGTATTTAAAGGTGAAAAAATTGGTCAAGAATTGGAAAAAATGCAAATATATGAGTAGTTATGAAGTGAAAGAGAAAGATTGTGGATGTCTTAAAGTTGGTGACTTTTCTGATAGTTCATGAAGATCATAAAAATATATGAACTTGAGAGATTGTGGGGAAAGTTATTCAATTAAGATGTATACCTAAGTGTTAGCAAAAACATAGCAGCAGAAGTGAGTGGGATAGTCAGTGAGCAGCAATTAAATCCTTTTAGCTAAAGACTAAAAGAAAAATCTAGCGAGATTTTTGATCAACTTGATTGCCAGGGAAGAATATTGTATTTCATTCTGTAGGCAAACAAATGTTTTTGAACAAATTAGTAAAATGATGGATGTATTGTTTTGAAAATATAATATTCATGACAATATACATGAATCAGAGGAAGACAAGGAATTATCAAGCTATTGGAATATTTCATGTAGATAAAGTAAATATAAGTGTATTTGGAATAGAAAGGAGAAATCAAAGCAAAACCCCCAAAACTCTGGGTGTAAATCAGAAAAATTCAATACCTCTTGGACCTAAATAGCAAAGAAAGAGCAGTGGGAATCAATAATGATGACTAAATTTTCACATTATACCTTCCCAGGAAGATGCAGTCAACAGAAATAGGATTTATCTCCAATAGCAAACTTTAAAAAAAATTAATATATATTTTATAATATAAAAATGGTTTAAATTTCACAAGTCTTAAAAAATATTAAAACTGTTTCTGGAGCTTAAATAAGACCATTTAGTCAGTGGCTATCATAGTCTCCTTATGAGAAGGAACTCTCTAAATAGCTCATTTCTCTTTCACTCTAGTCAAATATGTCTCCTATACCATTTCCACTCTTTTTCATCAATATTTTGCTTCCTTCAAAAATAAAAAATATGCCCTAGAAAGTGTCACATAGAAATCCATTAGTATTTTAGTTTGAATGAGCATATCAAAAATAATTTAATTGTCATTTGTAATGCCACAGAGTAATGAGATAGAGATAAGGTAAGTTTCAAAGAAACAGAAGAGAAAGAATCACTTTATGGATTCCTAAAGTGGAAAAGCCAGGATGCAGTAGCATTATGTGGACATAGGTTCTTAATCAAATTACAATGAAAGGAAGGTAAAACAATTCAGAGGGAGGCAAAATTGTAGGAGAATCATCCTACCTATCTTTGCAAGATCAAATAATGCTATAACGCAAACAACAAAAACTCCACTAGATGTAGAAGCATTCAGTAGTGGTCAAGTAAAGGAAACAGGATGAGGAATTGACTTTGTTCCCGGAATTATCACTTCCACTCAAGTAAACTGTGAAATAGAGGAAACAATATATGTTGTACGCATTTATATCCTCAGGTTTTTTTCCTCTTCCATCAATGACCATCAAAACCAATTTTTATAACCAAGATCTAGAAATAGCCCATGTGCCCATCAGTAGATGAATGGATAAAAAAGCCGTGGTATATCTACACAATGGAATACTATGCAGCAGTAAAAAAAATAGAATTTCTTACCCTTGTAGACAGCAGGTAGAGACCTGGAGATTATTATGCTAAGAGGAATAAGCCAGTCAGAAAAAAATAAGTATCACATGTTCACACTCATATGTGGACTCTAGTGAATAAAATAAACTGATGAACAAAATAGATCCAGAGACAAAGAAGCATGGAACACATGGTCGAATCTAAGGGAAGGCAGGGGGTGTAACCAAAGAACGTGTATGCATATCTTTGCATAACCCATGGACGCAGACAATAGTGTGGTGAAGGCTTGGGGTGGGGAGCGGGGAGGGCTAGAAGGGGTCAGTGTGTGGGGGGGAGGACATATGCAATACTTTCAACAATAAAGACTTTTTTTTAAATTTTTTTTTCCAAGGCCCGACAGTCCAATCAATGCCTCTCCATCTCTGGATCAGTCCTTGTTCATCAGTTTATGATGTTCATTATATTCCACAAATGAGTGAGATCATGTGGTATTTATCCTTCTCTGACTGGCTTATTTCACTTAGCATAATGCTCTCTAGTTCCATCCATGGTGTGGCAAATGGTAAGAGTTCCTTTTTCTTCTTCCTCTTCTTAAAGAATACCTTTCAGCATTTCATATAATGCTGGTTTGGTGGTGATGAACTCCTTTAGCTTTTTCTTATCTGTGAAGCTCTTTATCTGACCTTCAATTCTGAATGATAGCTTTGCTGGATAAAGTAATCTTGGTTGTAGGTTCTTGCTATTCATCACTTTGAATATTTCTTGCCACTCTCTTCTGGCCTGCATGGTTTCTGTTGAGAAATCAGCTGACAGTCGTATGGGTATTCCCTTGTAGGTAACTGAGTTTCTTTCTCTTGCTGCTTTTAAGATTCTCTCTTTGTCTTTTGCTCTTGGCATTTTAATTATGATGTGTCTTGGTGTGGTCCTCTTTGGATTCCTTTTGTTTGGGGTTCTCTGCGCTTCCTGGACTTGGAAGTCTATTTCTTTCACCAGGTAGGGGAAGTTTTCTGTCATTATTTCTTCAAATAGGTTTTCAATATCTTGCCCTCTCTCTTCTTCTGGTACCCCTATAATTCTGATGTTGGTACGCTTGAAGTTGTCCCAGAGGCTCCTTACACTATCTTCGTATTTTTGGATTCTTTTTTCATTTTGCTTTTCCGGTTGGGTGTTTTTTGCTTCTTCGTATTTCAAATCTTTGACTTGATTCTTGCGATCCTCTGGTCTGCTGTTGGGAGTCTGTATAATATTCTTTATTTCAGTCCGTGTATGCTTAATTTCTAGTTGGTCCTTTATCACAACATCGAGGGTCTCACTAGATTTCTTAAGGATCTCAATACATTTATCGGCGGTTTCCATAAAATTCTTGAAAAATCTTAGAACCGTGGTTTTGAACTCTATATCCAGTCGTTTGCTGTCCTCCATTTCTGTCATTTGTGACCTGTTTCTTTGTCTTCGCATTTTGTCTGCTTCCCTGTGTTGGTAGAGTGGTTTTGTGTGCTAGGTGTCCTACAGGGCCCAGTGGCTCAGCCTCCCCAGTTACCTGAGGTGGACACTCTTGGTGCACCCCCTTGTGGGCTTTGTGCACAGTCTTGTTGTAGTTATGCCTTGATTGTTTTAGGTGTCACTGGGAGGAATTGACCTCCAGGCCAATTGGCAGTGAGAATCAGCTGTGTCTGCAGTGGGAGAACTTCTGTGCTGAAGACACCCTTCTGGGGCAAGACTTGCTTCAGTGGGGCTTTGGTGCTCACTGAGTCTGCCCCCTGAGTGTGTTCCTTATGAATCTGAGGAGTTGTAATCTGGGTGGTCCCACTCTGACCACTGGGTACACTGGCTCTTGGATCTAAGGAGGTGCTAATTAAGCCTCTTCCTGAGGTTACCCAGCAGGAGCTATGAAGAGATATGCAGATTCCCCTTCCTTTTTTGGGGTTTGGGGGTGCCCAGATGAGGCCCAGCTGAGAAGCAATGCAAGCTGCTGTGGGGCCTTGGGCCTTCTCTTGGAAGTTCTGGGGACTACTGGCCCAGCTGCAATTTGTTAGGTAGTTGTCAGGTTGTAAAGGACCCGGGCATTCATATGCAAAAGGCTTTGCAGCAGGAATGGGGCGGCGGGGGTCTCTGAATCAACAGGGCGGAGCAAGCAGCTATGGCTGATTCTCAGCCCTGCCCTAAGGGGCCGAGTGTCTCAGTGTCCCGGTAATTGCTGCCAGCACCTCTGAGGGAAAGCCGCCCTCAAGTTCCGAGTTCTGCCTGCTGCCAGACAGTCCAGTTTCTCCCTGTATGAGCCCTGGGACCCCAGAGATTTCCCGGAACCGGAGTTCAGAGCAGTCAGGAGCTGCACTTTACTTTCGTAGCTCCTCTGAGTCTGTGTGCTCTTCTCTTTCCTTCTAGTTGTAGAATTTCCACTCAGCCAGCCTTCCTGTGGTTCTGGATGATGACCGTTCTGTCTTTTAGTTGTATTTTTGAAGTTGTTGTCGGAGGCAGCAATTTCCGGTGTTTTCCTATGCCGCCATCTTGGTCTCCCCCCAATAAAGACTTTTTTTAAAGTTAAAGAACACACAACTTTGAAAACACTCTTACTCTACTTTCACACTCAGGTAGAGATGAATGGCTAACACTTGAAAATGTTATATCCTGAGCCCCGGTGGAGGCCTGGAGAGAAATGGAGGTATGGCTGCTGGCCAGACTGGTGAGAGAGAGGCAAGTGCTGATCTAAAACTGCCACAGAGGCAAAGGATCATTCCCTGTTTCTCTCTTCAGGCCTCCCTCTGGCCCTGTTTTGCAGCCCCCTCACCAGTCAGGGCTGGGGCACTGTGCCTGCAACAGAAACAGTCAGCACTGGGTTGCTGTGGACTGACTTCCAGTTGGTCGAGCCTCGGTCGTTACTGGGATATAAGGATGCACCCTGGACACAGCCTGTGTTGACCAGTGGAAGAGTTAGAAGGAAGAAAGCCAAGAGTGAGATTAAAAATGGCGGCAGAGTAGGAGGATGCTGCATGGTCAAGCTGGAATTACAAAGCAGGAGGAGAATCTAAGGGAGCTGTGGGACAACATGAAACTAAACAACATCCACATAATAGGAGTGCTAGTTTACATCTTCACAACATTCCACACCAAAGCTACAGAATATACATTCTTCTCAAGTACACATGGGACATTTTCAAAATAGACCACATGTTAGGAGACAAGCTAAGTCTCTACAAATTCAAGAAGATTGAAATCATATCAAGCATCTTCTCAGAGACATGGCATGAAATTATAAATTAACTAAAGTAAAAACACTCAAAAACAATCAAATACATGGAGGCTAAAGAGCATGCTAGTAAACAATGAATGGGTTACCAAAGAGATCAAAGAAGAAATAAAAAAACATCCTGGCTCCACACTTTGCACCTCGCAGGTGTGCCCAGATCCCAGGATCCCAGGACTCGCAGGTGCTGCACTCACCTGGGGCTGAAGGGTGGAAAGAGCAGCAGCCGCACAAGCAGCTCCCTTCTGTCCGAGGAGCAGCAGCCCTGTGAGAAGCTCACCCTCGTCTGAGGAGCAGCAGATGCAGGAGCAGCACACCCCAATCTGAGGAGCAGCAGCCCTGTGAACAGCCCACATCCATCTGATCAGCAGCAGCCTCACGAGCAGCCCACCCCTGTACGAGGAGCAGCAGTCATGCAAGCAGCCCACCCCCATCCAAGGAACAGCAGCCTCCTGATCACCACACCTTCTGTCTGAGGAAGAGCAGCTGTGTGTGAAGCCTCCGCCCACCAGCCAGAGGAGCCACCACAACTGTGAACAGCACCCACCAGAGGAGCTGCTACCAACTGAGGAGCAACTGCTACCACAACTGCCCGAGAAGCAACCCGCAGTCCAAGGAGCCACTGCCACCCAAGGAGCATCCACTAAACGACTCAACATCTAGATATGGCGGTACAAATCAAACATGGGTAGACAAAGAAACCCCCAAAGGAAAGAAAAGGAGGACTCACCAGAAAAGCAGCTAAGTGACACAGAGGCATGCAACATGACAGAAAAAGAATTCAGATTAAGGGTTCTAGCGTGCATAAACCGGATGGAGGAAAAAATCAACTACTTATGCAAGAAGCAAGAAGAAACAGATGAAAAAATCAATAACTTATGCAAGACCCAAGAAGAAATGAAGAGCGATATAGCTGCAATAAAAAACACCATTGAAAGCATCAACAGTAGACTAGGAGAAGCGGAGGACCGAATTAGTGAATTAGAAGACAAGGAAGCAAAACACACCCAAACTGTACTGCAATTGGAGAAAAAAATTAAAAGACAGGAGGAGAGCCTAAGGGAGCTTTGGGACAACATGAAACGAAACAACATACGAATAATAGGGGTGCCAGAACAACAGAAAGAGGAACAAGGATTAGAAAACCTATTTGAAGAAATAATATCAGAAAACTTCCCTGAGGTGGGGAAGAAAAAAGTCACACAAGCACAGAGAGTCCCAAACAAGGTGAACCCGAAAAGACCCACACCAAGACACATCATAATTACCATGGCAAATGTTCAGGACAAAGAGAGAATCTTACAGGCTGCAAGAGAGAGACGGAAAGTTACATACAAGGGATCTCCCATTAGATTATCAAATGATTTCTCAACAGAAACACATCAGGCCAGAAAAGAATGGACAGAAATCTACAAAGTGATGCAAAGCAAAGGACTGAATCCAAGAATACTCTATCCAGCAAGGCTATCATTCAAAATTGAAGGGGAAATAAGAAGCTTCACAGACAAAAAAAGGCTAAGGGAGTTTATCACCACCAAGCCAGCAATGCAAGAAATGCTAAAGGGACTGGTGTAAAAAGAAGAAATAAAAAGCTCAGAAAGAAAACAGCCACACAAAAAAAGAAATGGCTACAAACAAGTACCTTTCAATAATAACTTTAAACGTAAACGGACTAAATGCTCCAACCAAAAGACATCGAGTGGCTGAATGGATAAAAAAACATGACCCATACATCTGCTGTCTACAAGAGACCCACCTCATTAGAAGGGACTCACACAGACTGAAAGTGAAGGGATGGAAAAATATCTTTCACGCAAATGGAAAGGAAAAGAAAGCTGGGGTAGCAATACTTATATCAGACAAAATAGACCTCAAAGTGAAGGCCATAACAAGAGATAAGGAAGGCCACTTCATAATACTAAAGGGATCAATACAACAAGAAGATATAACCCTGGTAAACATATATGCACCCAATGCAGGAGCACCCAAATACATAAAAAAACTCCTGGAAGATATCAAAGGAGAGATCGACAACAATACAATCATAGTAGGGGACTTTAATACACCACTGACACCACTGGATAAGCCCGCTAGACAAACAATCAGCAAAGAAACAGCAATCCTAAATGACTCACTAGATCAGATGGACTTAATTGACATCTTCAGAACACTTCACCCCAAAGCCATGGAATATACATTCCTCTCAGGTGCTCATGGGACATATTCAAAAATAGACCACATATTGGGTCACAAGCAAAGTCTCCACAAATTCAAGAAGATTGAAATCATAAAAAGCTTCTTCTCAGACCACGATGGCATAATGTTAGAAATAAACTACAATAAAAACAACCCAAAATACTCAAACACTTGGAAGCTGAATAGCATGTTATTAAATATTGATTGGGTTACCAATGACATCAAAGAAGAAATTAAAAACATCCTGGACACTAATGACAATGAAAACACAACAATCCAAAACCTATGGGACACAATGAAAGCAGTCCTGAGAGGGAAGTTTATAGCTCTACAGGCCTACCTCAAAAAACAAGAAAAAATGGTAGTAAATCATCTAACTCTACAACTCAAAGAATTAGAAAGAGAGCAACAAGAAAACCCCAGAGTGAGCAGAAGGAAGGAGATAATAAAGATTAGAGCAGAAATAAATGACATAGAGACCAAAAAAACAATACAGAAAATCAATGAAACCAAGAGCTGGTTTTAATTTTTTTTATTGCTTAAAGTATTACAAAGGGTATTACGTATGTGTCCTTTTTTTCCCCGCCCTTGACAATACCCCGGCTTCCCCTACCCCCCAGTGTCTTATGTCCATTGGTTTTGCTTATATGCATGCATACAAGTCCTTCGGTTGATCTCTTACTCCCCTCCCTTCTGCCCCCCAACCCTCTCTGGCCTTCCCACTGCAGTTTGACAATCAGTTTGAGGCAGCTCTGCCTCTGTATCTATTATTGTTCAAAAGTTTGTAATGGTCTTTATTATCCATGAATGAGTGAGATCATGTGGTATTTTTCCTTCATTGACTGGCTTATTTCACTTAGCATAATGCTCTCCAGCTCCATCCATGCCGTTGCAAATTGTAAGAGTTCCTTCTTTTTTACAGCAGCATAGTATTCCATCGTGTAGATGTACCACAGTTTTCTAATCCATTCATCTACTGATGGGCACTTAGGCTGTTTCCAGATCTTAGCTATGGTGAATTGTGCTGCTATGAACATAGGGGTGCATATATCCTTTCTGATTGGTGTTTTTGGTTTCTTGGGATATATTCCTAGAAGTGGGATCACAGGGTCAAATGGGAGTTCCATTTCCAGCTTTTTGAGGAAACTCCATACTGTCTTCCATAGTGGCTGCACCAGTCTGCATTCCCACCAGCAGTGCATGAGTGTTCCTTTTTCTCCACATCCTCTCCAGCACTTGTCGTTTGTTGATTTGTTGATGATAGCCATTCTGACAGGTGTGAGATGGTACCTCATTGTTGTTTTGATTTGCATCTCTCGGATGATTAGCGGCTTTGAGCATGTTTTCATATGTCTCTTGGCTTTCTGAATGTCCTCTTTTGAAAGGTGTCTATTTAGGTCCTTTGCCCATTTTTTGATTGGATTGTTTATCTTCTTTTTGTTAAGTTGTATGAGTTCCCTATAGATTTTGGAGATTAGGCCCTTATCAGAAATCAACAAATGACAAGTGCTGGAGAGGATGTGGAGAAAAAGGAACACTTGTGCACTGCTGGTGGGAATGCAGACTGGTGCAGCCACTATGGAAGACAGTATGGAGTTTCCTCAAAAAACAAAACATGGAACTCCCATTTGACCCTGTGATCCCACTTCTAGGAATATATCCCAAGAAACCAGAAACACCAATCAGAAAGGATATATGCACCCATATGTTCATAGCAGCACAATTCACCATAGCTAAGATCTGGAAACAGCCTAAGTGCCCATCAGTAGATGAATGGATTAGAAAACTGTGGTACATCTACACAATGTAATACTATGTTGCTGTAAAAAAGAAGGAACTCTTACCATTTGCTATGGCATGGATGGAACTGGAGAGCATTATGCTATGTGAAATAAGCCAGTCAATGAAGGAAAATCACCGCATGATCTCACTCAGTCATGGATAATAAAGACCATTATAAACTTATGAACAAAAATAGATACAGAGGCAGAGCTGCCTCGAACAGACTGTCAAACTACAGCGGGAAAGCCAGGGAAGGTTGAGAGGGGAGTAAGAGATCTACTGCAGGACTTGTATGCATTCATATAAGCATAACCAATGGACATAAGACACTGGGGGTGGTAGGGGAGGCAGGGGGATTGTTAAAAAAAGGAGACATATGTAATACTCTTTGTAATACTTTAAGCAATAAAACAATTAAAAAAAATAAAAAAGAAAATGTCATATCCTTTCTGTATAAAATACAGTAGTGTAGAACAATGTTTCAACTTTTTGACCAAAAGTAAAACATATTTTACAATGTTTTCATAAGTATAGGTGCATAAAACAGAAATAAACTGATTATCTCTTCTATGCTCTGCTATGCTCTGCTAAGCCATGCAATGCTACTCCACCCCACTACACCCTATTCTATTCTTTTTCATTTTTTATTTTAATTTGTTCTACTTTTTTATTTTAAAAATCTGATCTCACCCCATGTATTGATTTCATTGCTCACTAAAACATTTAAACCAAGAGTTTAAAGAACATAGGCACATTGTTTCAGAGTTCAGGTTGTGTTTATTTGTGTATGTGTTTGCATGTGTGCCTTCATATATGTTCATATTTAAGATGTAAACATTCCTTCAGACATGCTATACAGTTCACCATCCTCAGTACTATTAGATTTTTGAAACAGTAATTTTAGGGGAACATAGGCAGGTTTGGGGAATTTTTAGAATTGAGGTCCCATGGAAAAAAATATAGGGCTACAGACAGGGAGAAGGTACATTTCCATTACACAAGGAAGCCAGGTGCAGTTACATTTCCAAAAGACAAGGGAACAGCAACAGTTGCATTTACATAAGACAAGGAAGCAGCAACAAGTATATTTCCATAAGACAAGGGAACTGGAAGTAGCCAAAAAGGTCTATATTTACAAAATAAAGAAGAAAGAAGAAAGCCCAGAAAGAAAAGAACAATGAGGGAGGAGGGCATCACATGTCCCATGTGGTGTTTGACCTTTGAGTTCAGGAGTCACTAATAGTAACCAATTCAAAAGGGAATATTAACCAATCAGAGGGGATATCAGGACACAGGAACTGCAACCTTTATAAACCATGGAAATAGGAAGTTGGTATGACCCTTTCCCCCTCCCCACATGGGAGTCCATTCTGTGGGACTCTTATCCTCTCCCCACATTGGAATCTGTACTTGTTCTTCAATAAATCTCCACCTTTGTTATACCACCTTCTGTCCGTGGATTCATTCTTCTACTCCAGTGGACAAAGAATCCAGGTTCCAGTCCAAAAATTCTGTATCAAAATGGTGCATCGGCCGGGAATATCTTCGTAAGTCAGTCAACCCTCTTCACGGCAGTGAGTAGCCATGGAGTCTGTCCCTCTGTCCCTTTTCTGTTTCTTGTATGATTTTGGAGGCTGACCGATGCCTGCCAGCACTTAAACTTGGCTGCTGTCTAAAAAGCAGGCATTTCCCTCTTTCCTTCACTGATCCTTTCATTGCCTTTTTCTTCTGCTCTCTCTCTCAGTCAGGTCAAATAGTAGCTAGTAAGACCACTGCCTCTATGGTCCAGGTCCCACTAAGCTTAAAATCCTAAGTCTCCATTTGTGCAAGCCTTTATAGTAAGGGTCCTGGGGGAAAACTTTTAGGCAAGAATTAAGACAGAAGGGGGCCAGCTAACTGTTTTTCACTCCTGACCTATGAGCATGGCCCTATATCTTCCCATCAGGCGTAACAGGAATTAATCACAGTCCTTAGCTGCTTCTGTAGAAGTTTTAGCCTTTCAGAGAATTCAGCATTACAGCTAGACATAGCTGTTAAGTTATCCCATTAATTACTAGGCAATTCACCTCTTGCTTTTATTGCGATTCTGTAAAATGGTCGCACACTCTCAGGAGTGCTCTTGAAAGTCTCATTTTCTCCATGTTTTTATTTCCCAGTCCATCACTTGAAATTTGGTTAGGTAAGCCATTTCTTATGAATTAGGGACACTTCTGGGACTTTCTGTACCTGTGTAGAGGGAAAAGCTAGTTTAAGGGGAGGCATCCCACTCGATTTTGGGTGGCCTCTTGACCTGAGCCCCATTTCTTCGCAGATGCTATAGAATAAACCTGTTTTTCTTTGGAAAATGGTTAAAATGACACAAGGGGAATGCAAGGCAACCAGGCAAGCCACATGGCCAAAATAGTCCATTGGAAGAATGCTGAGGTTCTGGGGAGGGTCAGTCACCCAAACCTGGGATGAGAGACATCTCTTTCTTAATGGAGTGCTTTCTGGAGTGTCTGTGGATTGTGTACACTTGTAAATATCATGTATAAGAGTGTTTTTTATTGATGTTTCCTGTTGGTGTTTGAATCTATCTGTTTAAAGATAGGACATGTCCCACTTTGCTGGGGGCCCAGCTGTTTGTGGACAAGCTGAATATGTGGCAGGGTTTGAATTTTGAGAGACTTTTTTCTGTAATGCACCTTGGTTACTGATATTTTTTGCTAGCTTACTTTGCTCTTCGCCATTTTTATGAACATAGAAAGCCCTCTGTCTCTGCTCTGTGTAGGCTTTGTGTCACTCAGAACCAAAGGTTATTTTGCTGGGCTAAGATTTTAAAATTCTAAGGCTAATTTGAAAGTGTAAAATTTGTGAAGGTTACATATATGTTAACCCAGAGAAGTTTAAACAAAGACCACTAGCTAAAGTTGTAGCCTGCCTGTGGTTGACAAACCATTGTCTTCCCCACCTGGGGTGAAGTGGGAGGTGGAAGGAAAAAAAAAAAAAGGAAAAAAAGAGAGCAGTTTTACTCAGACAAGTGGCTTTTGGTTCCAAAAGCGGCAGAATAAGAAGTGGCACTGGCTGAACCTGTGTAGGCACTTAGAAAAGGGGCAGGGCAGGAGAAATTGACAAAGTCCTGTCCAGCATCACATCCATTAAACATCTAGTAGGCAGCATAGGTATTAATGGGGACCAGGTGGTCCTCGCCTGCCTGTGACATCACAAACCCGCGCAGGCCCTGTGGAAGTGGGAACTAAGGTTAACTATGAGGTGATCACAGCTTTGTGGCTTCTGCACCCTAGGGGCCATGGCAGCAAGGGAATGGACGGGCAGTAAACATGTCCTCCCAGCATATCCTCTGTGACATACAAAGTATATTGTATCTGTGACGTTACTAAGATATAAAAATTTAATGGCCAAATTGAAAATAATTAATTCTGTGGTCAAGAACAAATCTTTAACATTAAAACCAGTTTAAGTTTTAATAATCTTTAAATTGGGTATATTTGACGGCTTTTCTGAATATAATATTTCAATAATTTAACTGAGAGACAGCTTTGTGACACCCCGAGGGCCTTGAGGTGACGCAAAGATTTATTCTCTCTCCCTAAAAAGAAATATTTTGAACTAAATTAGACCAATGCAATATACTTGAAATTGCATGAAGAAATTCTGTCAAATAATAATTAATAGCAATGTTCTATTTAAAATACATATACTTTGAATGTTATAGAAATTTCAGTCTGCTTCAGAAAAAAAAACAAACAAAAAAACACAAATTCAAAGCCAAGTTCAAACAGGAAACTTTCAGTCAGGGAAAAAGGGCAAGCGTGATAATTCTCTGTGTCTGCCAGTGACATTCTGGATGTTTTACATATCTTTTATTAGGATTTATAAATTGTTTCTAATGTTTTAATGCACCATCTGCAATAAGCCATGTGCCACATCTTATATATACAAATTGTTTGTTGTACTAGAAGTTTGTTGTCTCAGAATACTATAAAGCAAAGGTTTTATCAATTGCATTTTAAACAAATCTATAACCATGCCACTTTTGAATTTTGTCATTGGATAGCCATTGCCTTACTTTGTTTCATTTAAGTCTTTAGAAAACCTATGGAAAGGACTCTGACTTACTCTAAATTGCAGGCTTCTAAGCAGGTCATATGTTTAAACTAAAAGATGTTTGTAAAAATTCAGGAAATTATTAATTAGAAAAAATAACAAAATATATAAAGAAGGTGGCACCCCTTTCCTAGAATACCTGAATAAAATAAGCTTTAAAAAGAAAGTTCAAAAATCTCTTCCACCAATATACACCATTAATAAAAAACTAAAAAGGTGTGACTTTGTAGTTCCCTATAAAGTCAACTAGCATATCCCTCTCCCAGCAGGGAAGCAACCAAGTTGGTTGCCCAGTTTAAAAGAAGGTGACATTTTTAAGGTTTGAAAATAAAACAGCAGAAATTAAGGGTCAGTCAAAACTTAAAGGTAAGCCAGTGAGCAGGGAGTTTAAAATATAAAATCAGGCAGAGGATGAATCCTTTAATGAAGAGGGCATACAAGGGGTGGGGACAGAAGCTGTTTATACATTTTCTTGAATACTTGGATATTGGCCAAACCAGGGTTCAGGGTACTGTGTAAACTCTTTTAATTCCTCATCCTAGAGTACACCCCTCAGCAATTCAGTTCAGCAGGCACTCCAACCCATCCAGTTCAGTGGGTAATGCAAAACATTACAGCCACTCAGGCCCTTTTAAATCACAGACAAGGGACCTGAGAGCAAGACACGGGGTATGCACACTTCCACGAGATAGGGAGGCAAGTGGATGGCCTCTGTGTGAGCTCGGGTCATCAACACAGTGATCAGTGAGGCTAGTCCACCCAGTAACCTTGTTTTGAGCCTTATGTGGGCAAGAAACCCCTCACTCTTAGTTTGAGAGTGGGGGACTCCTTTCAGCTTTGGCCAGTTTGGGGACACCTTACTGGCAAGGACAACTTTGTAAGCACAATGGATACAGGAAACATCCTTGTGCACTTCTTTTTCTTTCTTTCAGATGGGAATCATGTTATCTACTTTACATAAAAGACAGCCCCTAGGATACATCCTCAAAAATTGGGATAATGTTGACCCACAAAACTTAAAGAAATAATGCCTGATGTCTCTCTGCCCTCAGGTTTGGCCTCAAATGCAAACTAGAAAATAGTAAACATTAGCCCCAGAAAGAAGCTTTAATCTTTTCAGTAAGAAAAATGGGAAGTAGTTGGAAGTCCCAGGTATCCAGACTTTCTTCTGCAGTGGTTGGCTCTTTGGCTCCTTGAGTGTGGCTCTTCCTAAGCCTTAGGAGTACCCTAATTAAGTTAATAACAATGTACCTACCTATATAGTTTAAGTTTAAAAATTTTGGCTCTCAAAAGAAATTTCAATCATTGTACTGTTGATATTTGTCTCTGTTGACTAATGAGTTTGCCGACCACTGTTCTAGGTGATAAGCCAAAGGCAGGTGGAAACTATAAATTTAATCCTTTGTTCCTGGCAATACTGAGAGAGACTGTGTCCCCATCCAGGACTAAGCCAACCTTAACTTGCCCCAAGACAGATGAAGGATCTGGCCATACTTTAGCCCAGATCCCCTTCTTACCCCGGTACATTAGACAAATTAAAAGTGATCTAGGAAAGTTCTCAGAAGACCCTGACAAGTATATTGAGGTCTTCCAAAACCTCATTCAAGTATTTGATCTCTCATATAAAGACATCATGCTCATATTAAACCTGACCCTCTCAGCCAATGAAAAGCAAAATATACTAAAGCCCTAGCTGGTTTGGCTCGGTGTATAGAGCGTCAGCCTGCAGACTCAAGGGTCCCAGGTTCAATTCCGGCCAAGTGCACATGCCCGGGTTGCAGGCTCAGACCCCAGTAGGGGGCGTGCAAGAAGCAGCCAATCAATGATTCCCTTTCATCATTGATGTTTCTATCTCTCTCTTCCTCTCTGAAATCAATAAAAATATATTAAAAAATATACTAGAAAAAGCAAGAGAATTTCTGAATGACCATTTTCTTATGTATGCTGGGGGAATAGAGGACTCTAAGGAAAGAATCAGGGATTTCTTAAGAGGACAAGAAGCAGTTCCCCCCCATGGACCTTCAATAGAATCCTGAAACTGAGAGGTGGAAAATAAAGCACTGCAAATTTTGTTTTATAGAAGGCCTCAGGTGTCGTAAAACAAAGCCTGTCAACTACTCTAAATTAACCACCATTGATACAGGGGCTAACAAAAATCCCTTGGTCTTTTTGGCAGGCTCAAGGAGGCTTTTTGTTAAGCATACCAACATTAATCTAGATTAAGAATTGGGACAATTAATTTTAAAGGACAAATTTATCACTTAGGCCAGCGGTTCTCAACCTGTGGGTCGCGACCCTTTTGGTGGTCGAACGACCCTTTCACAGGGGTCGCCTAAGACCATCCTGCATATCAGATATTTACATTACAATTCATAACAGTAGCAACATTACAGTTATGAAGTAGCAACGAAAATAATTTTATGGTTGTGTCACAACATGAGAAACTGTATTTAAAGGGCCAGAAGGTTGAGAACCACTGACTTAGGCTATCCCAGACATCAGGAGGTTGCAAGAATTGGCAATTGGTCCCAAGAGTACTTTAAAAATCTCCTGAAAGTTACCACCTCTGTTTTTTATAATAAAGACCAGAATGAGGAAAAAGGAGAAACAGGGGAAGCCAGGCCAGAACCAAGGCTCTTTGTGCCATGCTTTGGCAAGGCAAGGGACCCAGTCAGAGCCCGGAGGTGAATGGTCAGTCCCAGTCACCTGCTACAACTGTAGACAGGTTGGACTTATGCACTGGAGTTGCCCCAAGGGGTGTGGTAGACCCCTCGAAGCCCTGTCCTGTCTGCCAAGCAAACCACTGGAAGTTGGACTGCCCCCAGAGACTGAGGTCCCTTGGGGAGGAGCTGGTGACCCAGCTGGCCCAATAGGACCAATGGAGCGCGGGGTTTCTCAACCCCGCTCTCAGAGGACTGCCACCTCCACCCAGGACCCCTGGGTAAGCCTGACAGTGGGGGAGCAAGGAAATTAATTTCCTGCTTGATACTGGAGCCACCTTCTCTGTACTCCCAAAACTTGGTAAATCATCCTCAGAGGCTGTAGCCATTACAGGTATGTTTGGGAAGCCAAGAAAGAACTTTTTCTCAGCCTTTAGGGCATAGCTGGGGTAAGTTGTTCCTTTCCTATGCCTTCCTGATCCTTCAGAAAGCCTCACACACATCAGAGACAGTATCCTCCCAACTCTGAGGCTCAAGAAGGACTCAATATTCTAATAGGGCCATCTGTTTAGAAGCCCAAAATTTATTGAAACCATGACATAGTAGCCATCTTAGGGATATCAAAGCCTAATAGAGGGGGAGGACTAGTTCAGGACTTATAACTAGTAAATAAGGCAGTAATTCCTATCCAGCCAATTGTCCATAACCCTAATGCTTTATTTGCCCAGATTCCAGAGGACACAGAGTGGTTTATATAGTACTATATCTCAAGGATGCCTTTTTTGTATACCCTTTCCTCCTAACTCACAGTTCCTATTTGCCTTAAAAAAATCCCAATAATTAAAGCAGTCAGCTAATATGGTTGGTATTGCCCCAGGATTTTTGGGAATAGCCCTCATTTATTTAGGCAGGCCTTTAAACAGTCCAAAAGGCCCTTTTACATGCATTGGCTTTAAGTCTCCCAACAGGTCGGCAGCATTGACTCCTAGATTTATTTGTCTCCAGTAAGCCTTGAATGCCATCACAGGAGGAGGACGAAACTGCATTGCCATCAACTAGATCACCAAATTTCTTTCTACTCATGTGAGCCTCTAGAGGACCTGAAACTTCTCTTTTGAAGGGATCCTGATGAGTCAATAAGTACCAAATAATTAACATACTCTGGTATCTAATCTAATAAAAGAAAAACATGCAAATTGACCATACCTCTGCTACACCCACCAGCCAATCAGGAGCAAATATGCAAATTAACCCAACTAAGATGGCAGTTAATTTGCATACTAGGCACTGGTGGCCTGGGTCCTGGAAACATCATAGGGCACCCAGGTCACTCCAAGGTAGGTCTGTGTGGGCCCTGAGCAGCCTAGGAAGGGCCCAAGCCAGGGGGCTCCTGGGCAGGGCCTGAGCCTGCAATCAGAGCCGAGGGGTCCCCTGCCCAGGCCTAACGCCCGGCCAGAGGCCTTAGTTCTGGGCAGGGGCCGAGCTGGGGATCAGAGTGAACTACAGAGGAAACACCTTTTCTGACCGCTCATTGGCTAAGCTCCCTGTATGCCACTGGTAATATTCTTAGTAACTTGGGTAATAAGAATCCAAGAAGGTGATGTAGGGTTTTTCGACCTCACTCCTGGAGAAAACAACGAAGGTCCACTGCTGGAGGGCTAAGAAATGTCATACCCTGCCCTAGCCGGTTTTGCTCAGTAGATAATGCCTTGGCCTGCCCACCGCAGGGTCTGGGTTCAATTCTGACCAAGGGCATGTACCTAGGTTGTAGGCTCCTCCCTGGCCGGGGCCCAGGTCAGGGCTCATGCAGGAGGCAACCAATCAAAGTGTTCCTCTCACTTTGATGTTTCTCTCTTTCCTTTTCTCTTCCACATTCTCTAAAAATCAATGGAAGCATATCCTCAGGTGAGGATAAAAAAATAATAAAGAAATTATTGTTATATGAAAGACACATCTTGAAAATGCCTAAAGAAAGTTGTCATTTTTTCATGGTGAAGGGCCTAGAGTCTGTGTTGATGAAAACACCTTGGTGGCTGCTGTGACTGGCAGTGGCTGCAGCAGGGGGGTGATGGGGGTGGTGCCTTCCCCTGATCAGCCCAGTCACCTCCCACAAAGGGAGGCCAGACTGTGGCTTAGGTCCGCTCCCCAAGAGGAGCAGGGAGCGGGCCTAAGCCCTCAGTAGGACATCCCCTGAGGGCTCCCAGCATGTGAGAGGGGGAAGGTTGGGCTGAGGGACCACCTCTCCCCGCCCCAGTGCACGAATTTTGTGCACCTGGCCCATAGTTTCTAAATAATCAGTATTTTCATCTTTTAACAATTCTTATTCTGTCTTTTCATAAGTGTCACCTGAATCCTAGGCTGGTACTTGGAGACCTTCTCTGCCCTTACAGAAACACCACAAGATATTCCTACTTATAGCTCCTTTTTTGTATCCTTAATGTAGCAAATTTTTCAGCCATACTAGCTCCTCAAATCCCTAACTACTAAGCAGCCCAATTCAGGGTCAAATAATCTCAAGTAGATATATATCTCTCACATCTCTTTCAGAGTAAAATGTGTTAAATCTTAGTCTATAGGACAAGTTATGCTACCATTACCACCAACCAAAACCACTTCTGAAGCCTCTACAGATTTTTATTCACAGAGAAGCCCTTAATTGAGCAGGGCAAAGTCTGTGCCATGAATAACACTTCTTGCTGCAAGAAGCTTAGCTAAAATGAAGGCCTCATAGCCTCTTGCCCCAGAAGTTTGGGCACCAATTAAAGATATAATGCAATCCCTATTAACTAACTCCCTTTCTCAGACCTTGGTTTATAATGTTTTTTTGTGTGTGTTTTTTATTACTCATCTTTAACCATTGCCTGTTTAACCTTTGGTATGTTTCATATCATCCCATTTAGAAGACCTAAAACTAAAACTGATCCTCCTCATGGAACAGCAAACGAAGGCCACTACATCCATCTTCCATGGACCCTATTAGAATATTGAGTCCTTCTTGAGCCTCAGAGTTGGGAGGATACTGTCTCTGATGTGTATGAGGCTTTCTGAAAGATCAGGAATGCATAGGAAAGGAACAACTTACCCCAGCTACTCCCTAAAGGCTAAAAAAAAATCTCTTTCTTGGCTTCCCAGACATACCTGTAATGGCTACAGCCTCTGAGGATAATTTACCAGGATTTGGGAGGAAGGAGTACAGAGAAGGTGGCTCCAGCATTGGGAGGAAATTAATTTCCTTGCAATGCAGCTTTGTCCTCCCCCTGTGCTCGCATTCAAGGCTCACTGGAGACAGATGGATTTAGGAGTTGATGCTGCTGACCTGTGGAGAGCCTTAAAGACAGTGCCTGTAAAAGAGCCTTTGGGTTGTTTAAAGGCCTGCCCAAATAAATGAGGGCTATTCCCGAAAGCTCTGGGCCAGTATTGTCCATGTTAGCTTATGGATTTGATTCTGAACTAGTCCTCCCCTCTATTAGGCTCTTGTACCCTAAGATGGGGTATTGTGAGGACTATGTCAAGGTTTCAATAAACCTTGGGCTTCTAAGATAGGTGGCCTATGAGAATATTGAGTCCTTCTAGAGCAGTGGTTCTCAACCTTCCTAATGCCGCGACCCTTTAATACAGTTCCTCATATTGTGGTGACCCCCAACCATAACATTATTTTTGTTGCTACTTCATAACTGTAATTTTGCTACTGTTATGAATCGTAATGTAAATATCTTATATGCAGGATGTATTTTCATTGTTACAAATTGAACATAATTAAAAAATAGTGATTAATCACAAAAACAATATGTAATTATATATGTGTTTTTCAATGGTCTTAGACGACCCCTGTGAAAGGGTCGTTCGACCCCCAAAGTTATCACGACCCACAGGTTGAGAACTGCTGTTCTAGAGCCTCGGGGTTGAAGGGACAGTGTTTCTGATGTGAATGGGCTTTTTGCAGGGTCAGGAAGGCATGGGAAAGAAACAACTTACCCCAGCTACGTCCTAATGGCTGAGAAAAAGATTTCTTTCTTGGCTTCCCAGACATGTTTGTAATGGCTACAGCCTCTGAGGATGGTTTACCAGAGTTTGTGAGGAGTACAGAGAATGTGTCTTCAGCATCGGGGAGGAAATTAATTTCCTTGCCCCCTACTGTCAGGCTTACCTGGGGCTCCTGAGTGGAGGTGGCAGTCCTCTGAGAGCAGGGTTGAGAGACCCTGGTCCCCATCAGTCCTGTTGGGCCAATTGGTCGCCAGGCCCACCCCAAAAGACCTCAGTCAACAGGGGCAGTCCGACTTCTAGTGGTTTCCTTGACAGGTAGAATAGGGCTTCAAGAGTCCACCACACCACTTGTGGCAACTCCGGCGCATAAGTCCAACCTGTCTACAATTGTAATAGGGGACCGGGACTGACCATTTGCCTCCGGGCTCTGACTGGGGGGGTCCTTGCCTTGCCGAAGCATGGCACTAAGAGCCTTGGCTTTAGCCTGGCTTCCCCTCTTTCTCCTTTTTCCTCATTCTGCTCTTTATTATAAAACACAGAGGTGGTAACTTTCAGGAGATTTTTAAAGTACTCTTGGGACCAATTGCCAATTCTTGCAACCTCCTGATATCTGGGATAGCCTAAGTGATAAATTTTTCCTTTAAAATTAGTTGTCCGAAATCTGAATCTGGGGTAATGTTGGTACACTTAACCAAAAGCCTCCTTGAGCCTTCCAAAGAGGCCAAGGGATTTTTGTTATCCCCTTGATTAATGTTAGTTAATTTAGAGTAATTAAAAAAGCTTTGTTTTACTACATCTGAGGCCTTCTATAATACAAAACTGGCAGTGCTTTATTTTCTAGTATATTTTGCTTTTCAGTGGCTGAGAGGGTCAGGTCTAATATGAACATGATATCTCAACATGAGAGATCAAATACTTGAATGAGTGTGCCGAGCCAGTTCAGCCAAGGGTTCACAAGCCTGAGTGAGGGTGGTGAAGGATGGAGAAATGACAGACAAAGAGAATAAGCTGGGTCTAGGTGGATCTTCTTGTGCCTGGATGAGGCCACACAGAGAGATTCAGAGGCAAGCTGAGCCATTATTTTATAGCCAGAGATAAACAAGGTAGTGGTCAGCATAGTTACAATGTTGTGAGTTTCACTTGTTTTGGCAGCACTTGCTACATCTCCCTCAGCCCATTAGCTACTCAGATAAAATCTAGGGAGCATCATAAGGTCAAGCCTAATTATGCTAAGAGGACTGTGCCCTCTAAGCTGGGACTTGTTTGTGGCTTTGCCAACAGGTCTGTCCGAGGTTTAACCCTATAGCTGCGCCCTACATCTCGCCCTTTTTTATTTTTAAGAAAGTAAAACTTAAGCATCAAGAGCAAAACTCTGGCTATTAAACAATAACAAAACAATGCCAATGCAAAACCCAAACTACAGACATGTTAACATTTTAAAACTTAAACATAAAGCAGAAAGTAAAACTTAAGCATCAAGAGCAAAACTCTGGCTATTAAACAATAACAAAACAATGCCAATGCAAAACAGCAATAAGTGAATTTCTGCTAAATGAAAGTTTCTTTTGCTGATTTACTCAGAGTCCTCAGACTTGGCTGTGCAAGACTTTGCAGAAGACTGGCAGCTAACCAATGCTAGCATAGCCAGAAACATGATTGAGGGAGTAGCTTCTACATCTTGTTTTTCTACCATCTGCTGGGCTTCAGTTGTTAACTTCTTCAGCTGACCCCATGTTGGCACCTCGGTTCATTACGTAGCTTTCGTCATCTTCCTTTTCCGTATTGCTGACATTGGGGCAACTCTCAGTCTTTTGAGCGAAGGGACAAGGAGCTTCTCTGGGTCCATTGTGGTGACACATTTAATGCTCTGGTACCCAAATTGGCTGCACTGTTCCTTCTGGAAAGATACAAACACAATCTCTTTACCATATCATTATTTGATCTGATAAAACTCTTGTTAGGAGGCCTGATGCCTTTTGGCCACTGTACAACTCTGCATTGTAATTCAAAAAATTTAACACATAATATTCTTCTCCCCCTTTTTTTGTTTTTATAGTTGCATTTTAAGAGTAGGATTGGTTCTTTCTGCTATTGCCTGAGTCTTGATCTATCACCCCAGGGAGAACTTGCCAATCCTGCACTTCCTGGGGTGGCATGATAAAGGTTTACTGAGCTGGCTGGAAAGGCAGCAGTGGGGTTAAGGATAAAGACCCTACTGTTTGATGGGATGGGGCTGGCCCCTCTTTAATTCTATCTTCCCCAGCCTTCCTGGCCTCATACAGGGTCTGCTGGAGTAGAGACAAAGGCACCATTCTTGTTTCTGCTTGTTTAGGGAGTAAAAGGAGAGGCTTATGAGCAACAGTAAGCTACCTAAATGTTTGCACCAGACCCCCATCATCCCAAACCAGCTGGCACTGTTCCTTTGCGTCCTCCAATCTTCATTCATATTTGGAGGAAGCGCATCATACGGAGGGCTCTCTCCCACAGGAGCTGTAGCCCCTGGGATTGGAGGAGGCATTGGAGGCACCGATGGTACAGGTGGAGTCGGAAGCCTCTGGTAGCCTTCCCCCATCTGTCTTGATCCCCCCGCCACATTCATCCATTCCCTTTCTGGAGTGGGCTCTAGGCAGTCCTTAATCAGGGACCACAGACTGAAAGCAGAGGCAGGCATTTCCTCTGGACCTTCAGCTATATAATTATCTTTAAGTTGTTTTCCTACCTTCTCCCATGCCTCTATATTTACCTTTCCTTCCTCAGAAAACCATGGGCAGGTTTTACTCACAAAACCCAACCACTCAAAAAGCTGTTCATACCACAAAGAACAGCCCCGTGCTTGGAGCATAGCCTTAAGCATGGATACGTATAAATTCTTTTCCTGCGATCCTGAATTTCCCATGTTTTACACCTAGTTATATCACTAAACTTCGCTCCTTACCTTCTTTCTTGTTTTCTGCATGTGCTTCACTGGAGCGTCCTTTCACCTGACAACTGTAGCTCCCCCGAACTCAGGCCCCACTAAACCCCTTCTTTCTGGGTTTAGTTTTCACTAAACCCAGGGAGCATCATAAGGTCAAGCCTAATTATGCTAAGAGGACTGTGCCCTCTAAGCTGGGACTTGTTTGTGGCTTTGCCAACAGGTCAGTCTGAGGCTTAACCCTATAGCCGCGCCCTACAAATGAGGTTTTGGAAGACTTCAATATATTTGTCAGGGTCTTCTGAGAACTTTTCTAGGTCACTTTTAATTTGTCTCATGTCCTAGGATAAGAAGGGGATCTGGGCTAAAGTATGGCCAGATCCTTCATCTGTCTTGGGGCAAGCTGAGTTTGGCTCAGCCCTGGGCAGGGATTCGGCCTCCTCCTTCTCCCTTGGTGGACTTGGGTTGTTATTGCCAGGAGCAAAGGATTAAATTTATAGTTTTCCACCTGCCTTTGGCTTTTTCTCTTAGAGTAAAGTAAGGCTGGATATATGGGACTTCCAACTGCTTTTCATTTTCCTACAGAAAAGATTAAAACTTCTTTCTGGGTTTAGTTTTCACTATTTTTTAGTTGGCATTTGAAGCAAAACTTGAGGGCAGAGAGAGATCAGGTGTTATTTCTTTAAGGTTTGTGGGTCAAACTATCCCAATTATTGAGGATACACCCTAATGGACTGTCTTTTTGTAGTGTAGAAAAAACACGCTTCCCATTTGAAAGAAAAAGAAAAAGACACGCACAAGGTTGTTTAAAAAGGCCTGAATGAACATTCCAGGTCCTATATCCATTGTGCTTTAGAAAGAAAAGGGCCTGACTGAACATTCCAGGTCCTATATCCACTGTGCTTTCGGGAAAAAAAAAAGGGCCTGAGTGAATATTCTAGTCTTAGAAAAGGTGGCCTTGCCCATGCGGCATCCCCCACCTGGCCAAAGCTGAAAGGAGTCCTCACTCTCAAATTAAGAGTGAGTGGTTCCTTGCCCACATGACCACGAACAAGGTGGGTGGACTAGTCGTACTGACCACCACAGTGATGACCCAAGTTCACGCAGAGGCCATCCACTTGTCTTCCATGGAAGCGTGTATACCCAGTGTTATGGTCCAGGTCCTTTGTCTGTAATTAAAAAGGACATGAACGACTGTAATGTTTGAATTACCTGCTGAAATGGGTGGGTTGGAGTGAAGTATGGTAGCAATCATCTCAGGTAGAAACTATAGTTTAACTTTAACCCTGCTGTTTGGTTTCTGTACTTATTTGTTTGCTAAAATAATAGAAAAGTTATTTTGATTTTCTGAATTATATAAATTATCCCATTCAATTAAATACCCTATTGATTGTACTGTGAATATCCCATTGGTTGTGGTCATACTGGTCTCAGAAAGCACATTTTCCTTAACCTGGGAAGGACAGCACAATTATCCCAAGGTCAGAGGGCTCCAGTTAACGTGTCCCTGTTGACCCAGTGTTCCGGAGACCCAAAAACTGTGATTTAGATAACATGCTGCTTCTGCTTCTGTAAACTGCTTTTTTGCAAACCAGGTTCCTCATTCCAGACCCGAGGGCTCTAGATAATGTGTTTCTGTCAATTCAGTGATCCGGAAACCCAAAACTATAATTTAGATAACATGCTGCTTTGCTTCTGTAAACTGCTTTTTTGCAAATCAGGTTCCTCATTCCAAACCCTGGGATGTAATCAATACCTTTGTGATCTTTGCCCTTTAAAAATCTGGTGTTGCAGCTATCTTACCACTATGAGATTTGGGAAATGGCCCCTCATAGTCCTGGATTTGCAATAAATGTGACTCTTTAATTCGACTTCTTGAGACGTCCTTGTGTGATTTGCAGAGTACATTATAACAGGAGTGCCCACTGACCTGAATTTCTGAGGGGTCTACTCTAGGATGAGGACTTAATAGAGTTTATTCAGTACCTGGAACCCTGGTTTGGCCAATATCCAGTGATCCGACTAAAGTATCAACAGCTCCGGTTCCTACTGTGGGAAATTGCCTATTGTCTTCTTTAGCAGAGAGGTGTGGACAAGGAGCCCAGAATGCTGGTGACCCTTGAACCCTTGGCAAATGTCAGGCCTGTGCACCCACTGTTTATTCCAAACAATGGTAGCTGAAGCAACTTCCCACCAGATAGTCATGTAAATCCTTACTGATAAGATAGTCTGTCTGTTACTTGAACTTGCCTGCCTAAGGGCTATAGGTGTATCCCAAACTGAATAAAAGGATGGCAAGGCCTGAACACAAGTGGAGTCCAACCTCTGGGGATAGGCTTTCGCCTGGCCCCCCAATTTCCAAATTATTACTTGTCTCATCTCTTTCATTCATGTGTGGCCCCTCTTCCAGATCCTGAACCCTGACCCACGTGGGATGTGGGGGAACATTCACACTCTACCCCTTGTATGCCCTCGTCATTAAAGGATTTATCCTCTGCCTGATTTTATATTTTAAACTTCCTGCTCACTGGTTTAACTTTTAGTTTCTACTGACCCTTAATTTCTGCTGATTTATTTTTAAACTTTAAGAATGTTACCTTCTGGGTAACCAACATGGTTGCTTCACCTGCTGGGAGAGGGACATGCTAGTTGATTTTGCAGGGAATTACAAAGGCACACCCTCCTAGTTTTTATAAGAAAGGGGCGCTGCAATCTCCTGAAGTTTTACAAATACCTTTTAGTCCAACTATGACCTGCTTAATGTTATGCCCAGATTTCAGGATCCCCAAGAAACCACACCAGGGAGCCAGTCAGGTCTGATGCAAAAGCATAAGAGTCTTTATTCGAGCTAGCTCGGCTCCCCCACCTCGCCGACACAGC
>NW_005370956.1:28738-30341 GCF_000412655.1 Myotis brandtii | reverse complement strand
CCTGATGTTTGCATAAACACAACAAGAATGGTAACTGACTACCTTTGCTGGAATCTCATGATTCAATCTTAATGTGCCCCGTAGGGCCAGGAAGCCAAGCCATCCAGCCACCATTAGGCCTGCCTGCAGTATCCGCTGAGTTAGGTGAATCCCTCACCTGTAGCAACTCCACCTGAGCCCACGCTCTAGGCTTTAAGGCCCATCTCAGTAGCCCTCCTACCCGTTGCGGCCCAGAGTGTGTGGGGGTTCCGCAGGGATGCAGAGGCATCCTTATTGCTCCCCTTCTACTCTTACCAACCGCCAGTGATGGTAGGGCATGGGCCTGACGCTCCAGCGCCAGCCATCTTCAGGGCTCCCAAGCAGGATACCAGGCTTTCTTCGTGGCATTTTTACTGGCTTCAAGTCTTTAGAGCTCAGACAGGGCTCTTTAAAACATGATACTCCAGTCAAAGTTTTCCGTTAATAAAACCACTATTAGGAACCAGTCTTATTGAATCTATGCAAAGAAATGTATTGCCATGACTTATTTAGCATTGCCAATATTTCAGAGGAATTATATAAGGAGAAAAACATACTGATCTGCTCTAAGATTTTTTGATTTTCCTTTTAACATTTCTCTTCTCCTTCTTATCATGTACACAACCTTTATAAATTTTGTACTTTCAAATTAGCCTTTAAAAATGCATAATCATAATTCCAAAATTTCAATCCAACACAGAAATATCACAGAGCAAATCAAAGTCCCTAGTACACAAACATAGACAGAAATTTTTACTAGTTAGGCGGGCCGATTCCACCTCTGACAGAGAGCAAGCACCCTTTGGGAAAAGAACCCAGCGGCTGCTCAGGGGTGTTTTGCTATTGGTCAGAGCACTCAGCCTTAAAGAACATTCCCCATTAAAAACTTTGAGAAGGTTTTTTTTTTAAGAAAACAAAACAAAACAGAAATAAACAAAAACACTTTTACACAGACGCATGCCACATTTACAGCACAAAATACCAACAAATCAGTTTCAATTGTGCAGAGATACAGAACAAGTCCCTTAGAGATCCTTGATAATCTAGATCATTAATCCATTCACACAATACCCCAAAAGTTAAAGAGGAAGGAAAGAACCATTCAATGTCCTCCAAGAGGATTTCGGTGAAATGACAAAATCGACAGATCACAAAGTATTGATTACATCTCAAGGTTTGGAATGAGGAACCTGGTTTGCAAAAAAACAGTTTACAGAAGCAGAATTAATTATAGTTTTGGGTCTCAGGGTCACTGAATTGACAGAAATACATTATCTAGAGCCCTCGGGTCTGGAATGAGGAACCTAGTTTGATAAACACATTATCTAGAGCCCTTGGGTAACCTGGGTTAAAGACCAGTATGCTGACATTCCTTTTTGGCTAAATCAGAGGAAGGGGACTTTGCTGTTTCAAGATGGTGGCCCCCAGGGGAGCGGCAAGCCATGTGGCTGACATGGTGGCTGCCAAGTCATGCAGCCCAAAATGGTGGCTGTCTACACTGTTTTTTGCAAACCAGGATCCCTAAAAAAATAGATGGCAGACAAACTGAAATCTCATTAGCTGTTTATACCTTTTATAATTATCT
>NW_005370956.1:12708-28490 GCF_000412655.1 Myotis brandtii | reverse complement strand
GTGGCATTGGCCTCTGCCAGAGCAGTTTCAGAAGAATGGTGAGTTGATGAGTGGGAGCAGCAAATCTAGACTATTTCTTTGAGAAGTGAAAATAAGGAGAAAAGGAGAGGTAGTGTGGCAGCTAGATCAAGAGATGCTTGAGCATATTAATAGGCTGATACAGAGGCACCAGGAGAAGGTGAAAGAGATAGAGTTAGAGATAGAGATAGAAATATTAAAACAAGAGTGAGGGTAGTTTCCTTAATTGAGTGAGGTTCCAGAGGAGACTGAGGGAGATGAATTGCAATAGTTACTCAGGTCAAAAACCTTTCCTCCAGTCATTTAATTGGGTCCTTCCATATTCTCAGGCCAATAACCTTTACCTGTCATCTAGTTTATCAAAAAATCCTTATTGTTCTGCATTTATACTACACCTAAATTCCAACCATTTCTAACTTCCTCTACCATTGTCTCCCTGGGTCAAACTATTGTTGGCCAGGATTATACTAGCCATTTCTTTCACCTGTGCCTCCTCAGTCTCCTCTCAACACAAAAGCCAGAATGATCTTTAAAATGCACATCAATCCATGTTATTCCTCTGCTCAGAACCTCAGTAGTGACTCTGCATCTCACTGAAAGTAAGTCCTGGTGTGGGCATAGAAAGTGCTGTGCTCTGGCCCACAGTTATTTCTTTTCTAGTTTATTACTCTCCTCTTTGGTTATTGCACTCTATCCATACTGGCTTCCTTGTGGTTCCTTAACCCCTTGAGTGCCGGGGAGCGCAATCGCGCTCCTCCTCTTGTCTTTCGCCAAAAGTGCCGGGAGCGCTATCAAAGCTTCTAAATGGCGTCCAGTTCTAAGTCTGCTTTTATTAGTGATGATGATATTGCTAAATATGTCAATGTTGTTATGCCCAGATTTCAGGATCCCCAAGAAACCACACCAGGGAGCCAGCCAGGTCCGATGCAAAAGCATAAGAGTCTTTATTCAAGCTAGCTCGGCTCCCCCACCTCGCCGACACAGCAGCAGGAAGCAGAGAGAGAGAGAGAGCTCTGTGGGGAGAGGGGTTTTATAGGGGGGTTGGAGTAAGGGGAGGAGAGAGGACTGTGGGCTCTGCCGAATGGCTAGGCGCAAGTCGGTGTCTTGTTTCACAGGATGTGGTCATATCTATGGCATGCACTTCCCTTGATTATCATTGGTTAGTTTAAAGAAATCCTAGGTGTGGCTAGCAGAGGTTTGGGCTTCTGGGAAGAAGCTCCTTGCTGAGCACATGGCTGCTACCCAAAATGGAGGATTTGGGGCAAGATGGAGGGCGTAGCCCTTGCCCTAGGGCAAGATGGAGGGCGTAGCCCTCACCCTTTCACTTAGAAGCCTGCAATTTAGAATAAGTCAGAGTCCTTTCCATGGGTTTTCTAAAGACTTAAATGCACCAAAGTAAGGCAATGGCTGTCCAATGACAAAATCCAAAAGTGACATGGTTATAGATTTGTTTAAAATACAATTGAGAAACCTTTGTTACTTAATATTCTGAGACAACTATCTTCCAGTACAACAAACAATCTGTATAGAACATGTGGCACATGGTTTATTGCAGACGGTGCATTACAGCATTGAAAACAATTTATAAATCCTAATAAAAGAAATGTAAAACCCCAGAATGTCACTGGTGGACACAGAGAATTATCACACTTGCCATTTTTCCCTGACTGAAAGTTCCCTGTTTGAACTTCGCTTTGAATCTGCGAAAGTTTTTTCTGAAGTAGACTAAAAACCTTTATGACATTCAAAGTATATTTATTTAAATAGAATATTGTTATTAATTTATTTTACAGAGTTTCCTCATGCAACCTCAAGTATATTGCATTGGTCTAATTTAGTTCAAAGACATTTCTTTTTAAGGAGAGAGAATAAATCTTTTTGCATCACCCCAGGGTCCACGGGGTGTCACAAAATCTGTCTTTCAGTTAAATTCTTGAAATATTACATTTGGAAAAGCTGTCAAATATACCCAATTTAAAGATTATTAAAACTTAAACCGGTTTTTAACATTAAAGATTTGGTCTTGACCACAGAATTAATTATTTTCAATGTGGCCATTAAATTTTTATATGATATACCTTGAATGTTAGAGAAAATGCTGGGAGGAAACGCCTATCTCCTGTCCATTCCCTTGCTGCCTCGCTGCCATGCCCCTAAGTGCACAGAAGCTGCAAAGCTGTGATCACCTCATAGCTAACTTTAGTTCCCGCATAGGCAGGGCCTAGGGGGTTTTGTGATATCACAGGCAGTCATGGACCACCCGGTTCCCTTTACTGCCAATGCAGCTACAGGATGTTTGATGAACGTGCTGCTGGGTGGGGCTTTGTCCATTTCCCCCGCCCTGCCCCTTTTCTAAGTGCCTGCACAGGTTTGGCTAGTGCTGCTCCTTATTTTGCAGATTTTGGAACCAAAAGCTGCTTGTCTGAGTAAAAGGGCTCTTTTTTTCCTTTTCCCACTTTGCCCCAAACAGGGAAGACATGGCTACAACTTTAGCTGGTGGTCTTTATTTAAACTTCCCTGGGTTAACATATATTTTCAAATTAGCTTCAGAATCCTTCAAATTAGCTTAAAAATCTTTTAATATATTTTATTGATTTTTTACAGAGAGGAAGGGAGAGGGATAGAGAGTTAGAAACATTGATGAGAGAGAAACATCAAACAGCTGCCTCCTGCACACCCCCCACTGGGGATGTGCCCGCAACCAAGGTACATGCCCTTGACCGTAATCGAACCTGGGACCCTTGAATCCACAGGCCGATGCTCTATCCACTGAGCCAAACCAGTTAGGGCAGAATCTTAAAATTTTAACCTAGCAGAACAACCTTTGGTTCTGAGTGACACAAAGCCTACACAGAGCAGAGACAGCGTGCTTTCTATCTTCATAAAGACAGCAAAGAGCAAACCAAGCTAGCAATCAGTAACCAAGGTACATCATAGCAGACAAAGAGACTCTCAAGATTCAAACCCTGCCACATGTTCCTCCTGTCCACAAGCAGCTGAACCCCGGCAAATTGGGATGTCCCGTATCTTTAAACAGACTGATTCAAACATTAAAATGAAACATGAATATAAACACTCTCATACACAATATTTACAAGTATGCACAATCCACAAACACTCCACAAAGCACTCCATTAAAAGTAATGTCTTTTGTCCAGGGTTTTGGAGACTGACCCTCCCCAGAACCTAGCATTTCCCAATGGACCATTTTTGCCATGTGGCTCGCCAGATTGCCTCACATTCCCCTCGTGTCATTTTCGCCATTTTTCAAAGAAAACCATCTCAGGGCTATTCTATAGCATCCATGAAGAGATGGGGCTCTGGCCAAGGGCCACCCAAAGTCCGATAGGGCACCTCCCCTTGAACTAGCCTTTCCCTCTACATGCATACAGAAAGTCCCAGAAGCATCCCTTAATTTATGAGAAATGGCTCACCTTTCCAAATTTCAAATGGACTGGGAAATAAAACCTGGTGAAAATGAGACTTATAGGAATGCTCCCGAGAGTGTGCAACCATTTTACAGAATCACAATGAAGGCAAGAGGCGAGTTTCCCAGTAATTAATGGGATAACTTAGGAGCTATGTCTGGCTCTAATGCTGAATTCTCTGAAAGGCTAAAAACTTCTACAGGGATGGAAAACAGTTAGCTGGCTCTTCCTTTCTTAACTCTTGCCTAGAAATTTTTCCCCAGGACCCTTACTCTAAAGGTCTGCACAAATGGAGGCTTAGGATTTTAAGTTTAGTGGGTCCAGGACTGCGGAGGCAACAGTCTTGGCTGGATATTATTTGACCTGACTGAGATAGAGAGCAGAAGAAAAAGGCAGATGATTCTCCAGTTAAAACCTGCTTGGGATCTGGGTCAGGGGAGTAAACATATGTAGTGGGTCAGAAATGTGCTGTTTTGGGAACCGTGTCTCAGTTTCTCTCCCAGCTATCTAGGACAGCCATGAGGACCCGGAATGCTGGGTGACCAACCCTTGTATGTGTTAGGTCGGAGGGAAGTCCAGGAGCCAATGGATGCAACTGCAAGGCAGATGGTGACGCAGATACTGGTTCCTTCCTGGAACCTGTAACAGACCAGTGCACCAGGTAGATGGTGATGCAGATACTGGTTCCTTCCTGGAACCCGTGACAGACCTGCCTGCAGCGGAAACTCCCACAGCTCATACTCCCCTGCCCTCACTGAACAGCTGTATAAAAAAGTGCCTCTACTCCCTTTTGGCGCTACTTCACTGGCCCCGCCCTTGGACCCGTGAACCTCACCCGGGAGTGCTGATTAAAGTTCCTCCTTTTTTACTGGCCTGGCTCTCTGACCTTGTCTCCTGCGCCATGAACCTTACATTTGGCGCCGAAACCTGGGAGGTGCGAGCACCCCATCCGAATGTCCCCCCATGGTCCGGGGTGCCCTCCTCTCCCTTCTTGTGGCTCAGGATCCCCTGGCTTCTCCCCCGGCTCGGCAGCGTCAACGGTAAGTCCCAGCCGGTGCCGATCCCTGAGGGTCGTTCACCAGTGTCTCTGTCCTTAAAGCGCGGCTGCGTCAGAGATGGCCCCCTGTTCTCCAGACCCTTCTGGGAAGGGTTTTCCGGACCCCGGGAGGTAGTGGAGACGTCCCTCCTGTCCCTCGGTCCTTCTGTCTGTCTGTAGCCTCAGCTAAACGATTGGGACGTTGGTCCTTTAGCCCTGGCTACTGACCTCAGGTATCGAGCATGGGTAATCAAAATTCTAAACCTGATCTGAGCACACCTCTAGGGTGCCTGCTCACCAACCTGGCTAAACTGGGTCTGTCCCAGGATCTGCATCCTAAACGCCTCATTTACTTTTGTAACATGGCATGGCCTCAGTATGAATTGGACAACAGGTCAAAATGGCCCCAAAACAGGACCTTTGATTTTAACATCCTTACTGACCTCAGTAATTTCTGCCGGCGAACTGGGAAGTGGCTCAAGGTCCCATAAGTCCAGGCCTTTTTTTTAATCTGTGCTCCTACCCCTCCCTCTGCTCCTCCTGTTCCACAGCCCAGGTTCTCCTGGCTTGTGAGAAACCTACTCTGCCTACCGATACCCCTCCACTTTCTGCCTTATCTGAATCCCCTGAAAATCTTTCCTCCCCTCCGACTCATCTGCCTCCCTACTCAGGCCCTTTCCCCAAAGCTCCTTTCATCTCACCGTCCGCACCCTCTCCTCCTCCCTCCCTACCCAACCTCCCTCCGCTACCCCCTCCTATAACACCTTCTCCCCTACCTGCTGACCTCCCCCTTTCTCCTCCTCACTTGTGGTACTCTGCTGCAGCTGCTGCAGGAGCCGGGAGCTCAAGTCGCCCAGCGACTCCCCCTCCCCCATCCCCATCTGCTTCCCCAGTCAGTAAACACACTCGTTCGCAGGTCCCTCCTCTCCTCTGTCCCCTCCGGGAGGTTGCAGCGTCTGAGGGAGTTGTCCGGGTCCATGTTCCCTTCTCTCTGTTGGATCTCTCCCAGATTGAGAAGCATCTGGGGTCCTTTTCCGCCAACCCCACCGCGTTCATCAAGGAATTCCGATACCTCTCTCAGGCCTATGACCTCACCTGGCATGACATCCATGTCATTCTTTCTTCTACCCTAACATCAGATGAAAGGGAGAGCATCTTGGGGGCAGCAATGGACCACACAGATCAGGTCCACCTTACAGATGTCAATATGCTGGTAGGGGCTCAGGATGTTCCTCGCCAAGAGCCAGGCTGGGAGTACCAACTAGATACCACCGAAGGGCAAAATGGACGCCAACGCCGAGATCAGATGCTCCAATGCCTGATGGCCGGCCTACAGGCAGTCAACAGTTTTAGCCACCCACTTCATCTCACAGTTGGCCCCAGATACTCAGAAAAAGTTAAAAAAGGCTGAGGATGGCCCTCAGACCCCGGTCCGAGTTCTAGTTAACATGGCCTTTAAGGTTTTTAATGCCTGTGAGGAGCAGGCAGAGTCGGATCATGAAGCCCGCCTTCGACAGAAGGTAGACCTGCAAACCCAAGCCCTGGTTGTGGCCCTCTGGCAGCTGCGCATGGTCCCAAGGGAACTGTGCGCAGTGGGGGTGCAACAAGAGGACGAACACCACCTGGAGAATGCTTCAAATGCAGGAATGAAGGCCACTGGGCAAAGCAGTGCCCTCGACCCCAGGTTCCAACCAAGCCCTGCCCGGCGTGTGGTCAAAGCATTCACTGGAAAAGTGACTGCCCTTGGAAAAGTGACTGGCCCTCTGTGTCTCAGTGTGGAGGGGCCGCCCTTCCAGGTCATGACCCGCCGCTGGCCATTCTGGGACTGGCCAAAGACTGAAGGTGCCTGGACTAAACGACTCCCATCACCCTCGCCTAGCCCAAGGTAACGCTCAAGGTATCGGGTAAGCTGGTCTCCTTCCTGGTCGATACAGGGGCTACCTTCTCTGTCCTGCCCTCCTTTTCAGGGCCCCTTTTCCCTTCCACAATCTCGGTCATGGGTATTGACGGATAATCCACCTGCCCGCTGGCCACCTGACCCATTCCCTGTCTCCTCGACGATAGCCCTATAACCTACTCATTCCTAGTCATGCCTTCATGCATGCCCCTTTTAGGACGGGATATCCTCACCAAACTAGGGGACACTCTGCAGCTCACTCGGAGCCCTTCAGCCTCCCTGCCTCTTCTGCTCCTGGCTCCTTCCCTTCATGGGGACACCAATCCCCCATTGCCTGCATCCCTTGTCGACCCAAAAGTGTGGGATACCTCTACTCCGGTGGTTACTAGACACCATGCCCTGGTCAAGATCAGCCTTAAGGACCCCACCTCATTTCCCTCCTGTCCTCAGTTTCCTAACTCCCTCACTCATCGCCGAGGGCTCAAACCCCTCATTACTTGGCTTCTGGGGCAGGGTCTTCTCATACCTATCGACTCTCCCTGCAACACCCCCATCCTCCCAGTTAGGAAGGCAGACAGGACCTACCAGCTGGTTCAGGATCTCCGGCTGAACAATGAAGCAGTGGTCTCTTTCACGCATCCCATCCTGTACCACCCACTTTTCCATCCTTGACCTCAAGGATGCCTTCTTTACCATCCCTCTGGACCCAGATTCTTTCCATCTGTTTGCATTTACTTGGGAGGACCCAGACGAGCAGATATCCCACCAACTCACCTGGATGGTCCTGCCCCAGGGGTTCAGAGACAGTCCTTATCTGTTTGGCTAGGCCTTAGCCAGAGACCTCCAACAATGCTCGTTAGAACCTAGCACTCTTCTCCAGTATGTAGATGATCTCCTTCTCTGCAGCCCCTCCCTGAACATGTCTCAGAGGCATACAGCTGATCTCCTCAACTTTCTATGGGACAAGGGATACCGTGTGTCCCCTGCCAAGGTACAACTGTTGACCCCCACCATCACTTACTTGGGGATCTGTCTGACACCCAATTCCCAAGGACTGACAGTTGACTGAGTGCAGGCAATGTGAGACCTACAGCCTCCCACTTCTGCAGACCAGATATTGTCCTTTTTGGGACTGGTAGGTATCTTACGCCATTGGGTCCCAAACTTTGCTCTCCTAGCTAAGCCCCTATACAAGGTCGAGCCATTCCTGGGACTGTAAATGCCTTATCTCCTCCATGACTGTCCCCTCCTCTGAACAAGAAATTTTCTCCTTTCTCAGGCTCACTGGGTACTCTCACCTCCAGGTTCACAACTGTAGTCTTCTTGCAAAGCTCCTCTATGATGTGACATGGCAAAGGGACCCCCTCACAGAGCCTTTAGATCCCAAGGCCAACATTCTCACCCCTTTAATGCTCTGAAAACTTCTTTGACCTTAGCGCCTTCTCACCCTGTCCCCCTCCCCCACCACCCTTCCCAAAGGATATTTCCTTGACTGCACAAGCTTACTCAACAGTCCGGCTATTATCAGAAACTGAGATCATTGTCTCTAGGAAAAATGTGGCAGTTTTAAAATCCAAGCAGCTAGAGGCCTGGGATCAGGCTGCAGGGCCTACTCCCTCCACCCCCTGCCTTTTCTCCAGCCTCACACAGATTGAGAGGCATCTCAGGTTTCTTTTTCCACTGACCTGACCACCTTTACTCCCCCGACATAGGCCACAAACTTCAAAAAATAGATACAGGTCCACAAACCTCTCAAAAAGACCTCGTTAATCTGACCTTTAAGGTCTTTAATAATAGAGACAAGGAGACCCATATCCAAAAACAAAGGTGAGATCAGGCCAAGGCTGAGGCCCAGTAGGAAGCCTTCCAGCTCCTAGCCACTGCTCTCATGAACTCCAAACGAAGTGCCGGTCCTCTGACTGCACGTAAGTCAGGGGCTAAGCCTCCTCTGGGCCCATGCTTCAAATGCAATAAGGAGGACACTGAGCCAAGTCCTGCTCAAACCCGAGATCCCCACCTGGGCCCTGCCAAAGGTGTGGAAGGGAAGGCCACTGGAAAGCAGACTGTAGTCTGGCCCTCCGGTTCAGGCCTCAGCCAGTCCAGTGAAGCCACCCTCTGAATTTGGTTTGGAGCTCCCAGACCTCCTGGGACTGGCCACCAAAGAAGCTTCCCAGGCCCTCACAGAGCCCCACAGACTTATACCACTAGAACAGAGCCTCGGGTAATGACTGTGGTGGCAGGTAAGCCGATCTCCTTTTTAATTGACACTAGGGCCATTTATTCTGCCCACTCCGAATTTGCTGGGACCCTTGTCCACTCCTCAGTCTCTATTATGGGGGTTGACGGATTAGTCTCACAGCCATTAGCCACCTCACCTCTACACTACATCTTACTAAATTCCCTTATTCACTCTTTTCTCATTCTACCTTGGTGCCCAGTCAGGGCTACCGTGTATCCCCTCATAAAGCCCAGTTGTCCCAAACCACAGTCACCTACCTCAGTTTCACTCTCTCACCCCACCAAGGCCAGCCTGGGTACCTTCTTTTGGTGCAACGGCACCTTAAGCAACTGCATAAACTTTTCTGACCCCGGGCCTTGCTTTGTGGTCACAGTACTTCCCCAACTAACCTTGTATGGAGAGTCGAAGCTCGCCTGGATGCTGCCTTCATCCCGCCCCCGGGCCCGCTGGGCCGTCTTCCTCCCTGTCATGTTAGGGGTAAGTGTCGCTGCCTCGGTAGGCCTCACAGAAGGGGGGTGGGTGCCCTTGGGAACAGCCTAGTCTCTGCTCAGGATTTCAGTGACAAATCCCAGATAGCCCTGGAGTCTACTACCACCTCCTTAGCCTCCCTGCAGCTGCAAGTAACATCGGTAGTAACCAAGTAACCCTGCAGAACCGATGGGCCCTAGACCTTCTTACTGCAGAAAAAGGAGGAACCTGCATATTCCTTCAGGAAGAATGCTGCTACTACATCAACGAGTCCGGAGTAGTGGAGCAAAACGTGCAGACCCTGACTAAGCTGAATGAAGAACTATGTGCAAGACACTCCCTAGACAACTCTCTTTTTGGCTGGGTCCAAAGCCCCTTAGCTACCTGGGTCCTACCCATGATAGGGCCCCTAATTCTCATCTGTGTCTTTTTTCTCCTAGCCCCCTGCTTCCTCAAGTTCATCTACTCCCGGATCCTGGAGATGTCACGGGTGACTGTAAATCAGCTCCTGCTCCACCCCTACCCTCGGCTACCCTCCAACCTGCCTCTGCCTGACCCTGGCCTTTAAACCCCACTCCCTCTTGGCCTCTAGTCAGCAGGATGTAGCCAAGATGATTTCGGCACCCCCTATTACCAAAAGGCTGGGATGTTAGGTTGGAGGGAAGTTCAGGACCCAATGCCTGCAACTGCAAGGCAAATGGTGACGCAGATACTGGTTCCTTCCTGGAACCTGTAACAGACCAGTGCACCAGGTAGATGGTGATGCAGATACTGGTTCCTTCCTGGAACCCATAACAGACCTGCCCTAGGCGGAAACCCCCATAGCTCATGCTCCCCTGCCCTCACTGAACAGTTGTATAAAAAAGTGCCTCCACTCCCTTTTGGTGCGACTTCACTGGCCCCGCCCTTGGATCCATGAACCTTGCCCAGGAGTGCAGATGAAAGTTCCTCCTTTTTACTTGCCTGGCTCTCTGACCTTGTCTCCTGCTCTGTGAACCTTACAGTATGCATCCCCTGGGCAGGTCAGAATTTAATTACATGTTTTGTTAAAACCCTAATGAGGCGGTCTACATGCCATGGAGAGATTCTCTCCCTCACACCTCTGCTGTGGCTCTTATTCACGTAAGAACATCTGAGAATCCCGGACCGGAGGGAGAATTGCCTCTTTGATCTTGGGAGCTGGGCAGGGACCCAAGCACTCATTTAGTCAATGGCCAGGCTTTGACTTGCAACTGGCAGGAGCCTAATGCTCTAACCCAACCCTGCACCAGTTTGTTCTTCCATGGGAGACGTTTTCTTCTAGCGGGAGTCATCCTAGTGGCCTTTACTGACCCATGCCCACTGTGGTTTTTGGCCCTGAAGAATACATCCAGAAAGGAGCAGTGAAAGAGAGAGAGAGAGAGATGCTCACTTTTTTAGACGGCAGCCAAGTATAAGTGACTGGTGGGTGGCCATCTGCCTCAAAAATCATACAAGAGACAGAAAAGAGGCAGAATCCCTGGCTACTCACCATTCGACGTGAAGAGAGTTGAATGACTTATGGAGAAATTCCCAGCCGACGCACCATCTGATACTGAATTTTTGAACTGGAACCCAGATCCTTTGTCTGCCAGAATCAAAGAATGAATGCACGGACAGAAAGTGGTATAGCAAAGGTGGAGATTTATTGAAGAACAAGTACAGACTCCCATGTGGGGAGAGGGAAAGAGTCCCACAGAATGGACTTCCAAGTGGGGAGGTGGAAAGGGTCCCACAGACTTCCTGTTTCCATGTTTTATGAAGGCTGTAGTTCCTGTGTCCTAATATCCCCTCTGATTGGTCAATATTCCCCTTTGAATTGGTTACTATAGTGATTCCTGAGGCCCTCCTCCCTCATAGTTCTTCCATTCCTCTGGGCTTTCTTCTTTTCCATGTGAATGAAGGGCTTCCTTCTATTTATGTTGTAAATATAGATCTTTCTTGGCTACTTCCAGTTCCCTTGTCTTATGGAAATATACCTGTTGCTGCTCCCTTGTCTTATGGAGATGTAACTGCACCTGGCTTCCTTGTGTTATGGAAATGTACCTTCTCCCAGTCTGTAGCCCTATGTTTTTCCATGGACCCTAATTCTAAAAAAATCCCTAAGCTTGCGTATATTCCCCTAAAATTCCTGCTTCACATGGAAA
The DNA here is from genome assembly GCF_000412655.1 of Myotis brandtii. Lineage (NCBI taxonomy): Eukaryota > Metazoa > Chordata > Mammalia > Chiroptera > Vespertilionidae > Myotis > Myotis brandtii. The sequence goes on along the minus strand of NW_005370956.1, from coordinate 17,239 downwards.
AAAACATAGGGCTACAGACTGGGAGAAGGTACATTTTCCTAATACAAGGAAGTCAGGTGCAGTTACAATTCTGTAACTCAAATATATTTTAAGGTATCTTAAGGACTCCACCCCCAGCACTCAGTGGGGGAAGTGTTAACAATTTCTCTGTTAACAGAACATTGCAAAGTACAACAGCCATCTAATTTGCTTTACAAGTACCTTTGCTTTTCCCCCCAATTTTATTGAGCATGTGTTTATCTTCCCTTTGCTGGACCTCTGGGGAGTGTAAAGTTGTAGCTTCCTGGCAAAGCTGCCCAAATGGCGTGCCTAAAATATATAATTAGAAGACTACTTCAAATATCATTCAATTGAGCTAATATTACCAATTAAAGCTCAAATCATGAGCATAGATAAATATTTTGGGTCTTTTAAAAAAACTCCTTCCCTTTCCTAGAATAAAATGCTTATTTCACAATTTTACATTTCTGGTTTATCTTTTTAAGTAATAAGGAAGATTTTTTTTCAGTTATTCATTTCCTTTTACATGATGCAGTTTAAATGCTAATTGGCCAATATACTGAGGAACTCCTAGTTAAAAGTTAGCCCTTTAATCCCTAAGTGTCCTTTAATTTCTTAAGAATGATGAAATGAAAACTCAGCCCTGGTTCAGTATCATAGAAACCCCTATGTGCTCTCTTGTTGAATACCCATGGTTTGAGGATCCTGCTGGGAGACTCGGGCTGAGATTTTATGAATACATAAAATTAGACTTAATCTCCAACATTGATTTTTTAAAAATCATACTTTAGCAGTTGTAAAACTCAAAAATATTCCTTGAATGCTAATTAATACCATAGGGCTGCTTCTGCAAATAAAATGGGGAAATTGGTGCCAAGAAATAACTAGAAATGGCATTCCACTTTCCCTTTAAGTAATTACAAAATTTTGAACTTTTTCTCAAAGCTTGGGAGGCCATTACAATAGGTGGTATGTTAGAATGAGCCGGCATCTATGCCTACTTAATTAATTAAGAACAACTTCTCAGTCCCCAGTGCTAATGGCTTCTTCAATAATAAAATTACTTAGCTGATGGAAAATAAAAAAATACAAACTCAAAGTAAGTGTTAGGAAATGCTGATATCTTGTAACAGTTGAAAATCAAGAGATCTGGAATTTCCCTCAGCATTATAAATACTTCTAGAAAGAATGATTCATTCTCTCATCTTGCTGATATTTCCTCACAAGCTCAGAAGACTTCTACCTACAGCCAGTTTAATAGGCAATGTTAAGCATGTTTTCATATGTCTCTTGGCTTTCTGTATGTCCTCTTTTGAAAAGTGTATATTTAGGTTCTTTGCCCATTTTTTGATTGGATTGTTTATCTTCCTTTTGTTAAGTTGTAAGAGTTCCCTATAACTTTTGGAGATTAAACCCTTATCTGAAATAGCATTGGCAAATATGTTCTCCCATACAGTGGGCTTTCTTGTTGTTTTGTTGATGGTTTCTTTTGCTGTGCAGAAGCTTTTTATTTTAATGTGGTACCATTTGTTTATGTTCTCCTTAGTTTCCATTGCCCTATGAGCTGTATGAATAAAGATATTGCTATGGCAAATGTCTGCTATTTTGCTGCATATGGCTTCTTCTAGGATTTTTATAGTTTCCCATCTTACATTTAAGTCCTTTAGCCATTTTGAGTTTACTTTTCTGTATGGTGTAAATTGGTGGTCTAGTTTCATTTTTTTGTATGTATCTGTCCAATTTTCCCAGCACCATTTATTGAAGAGACTGTCTTGACTCCATTGTATGCTCTTGCCTCCTTTGTCAAATATTACTTGAGCATAATGGCTGATGTCGATTTCTGGGTTCTCTGTTCTGTTCCATTGTCCTATATGTCTGTTATTGTGCCAGTACCATGCAGATTTGAAAAAAGTGGCTTTGTAGTATAGCTTGATATCTGGTATTATGATCCCTCCAACTTTGTTCTTTCTCAAGATTGCTGCAGATATCTGGGGTCTTTTTTATTCCTGATTAATTTTTGGAGAGTTTGTTCTAGGTCTTTGAAATATGCCATTTGTATTTTAATGGGTGTTGCATTCAATCTGTAGATTGCTTTGGGTAGTATGGACATTTTAATGATGTTGATTCTACCAATCCATGAACACGGTATATTTTTCCATTTGTTTATGTCTTCCTCTGTCTCTTTTTTCAGTGCCCTGTAATTTTCTGAGTACAGGTCACTAATCATTGGAAAAATGCAAATCAAAACAACAATGAGATGCCATCTCACACATGCCAGAATGGCTATCATCAACAAATCAACAAATGACAAGTGTTGGCGAAGATGTGGAGAAAAAGGAACCCTCTTGCACTGCTGGTGGGAATGCAAACTGGTGCAGCCATTATGGAAAACAATATGGCATTTCCTCAAAAAATTAAAAATGGAATTTCTATTTGACCCATTAATCCCATTTCTAGGAATATAGCCCAAGAAAACAGAAACACCAATCAGAAAGGATATATGCACCCTTATGTTCATAGCAGCACAATTTACAATAGCTAAGATTGGAAACAGGCTAAGTGCCCAACATCAGATGAGTAGATTAGAAAACTCTGGTACATCTACACCATGGAATACTACCCTGCTGTAAAAAAGAAGGAATTCTTACCATTTACGAGAGCATGGATGGAACTGGAAAGCATTATGCTAAGTGAAATAAGCCAGTCAGAGAAAGATAAATATCATATGGTCTCACTCATTTGTGGAATATAAAGAACCACATAAACTGATGAACAAAAATAGCACCAGAGTCATGGAAGCATTGAACAGACTGTCCAACCTATGAGGGAAAGAGAAGGTGAGGGGGTAAGAGATCAACCAAAGGACTTTTATGCATGCATATGAGCATAACCAGTGGACACAGATAGTGGGGGTAGGGGATGAGGGCATGAGCTGGAGGTTGGGGGCGGCCAGGGAGAGGTCAATGGGGGAAAAGGGAGACTTATGTAATACTTTAAACCAGTGGTTCTCAACCTTCTGGCCCTTTAAATACAGTTCCTCATGTTGTGACACAACCATAAAATTATTTTCGTTGCTACTTCATAACTGAAATGTTGCTACTGTTATGAATCATAATGTAAATATCTGATATGTAGGATGGTCTTAGGCGACCCCTGTGAAAGGGTCGTTCGACTGCCAAAGGGGTCACGACCCACAGGTTGAGAACCGCTGCAGTAAAGAATTTTAAAAATAGGCAAAGATAATTTATGCTCACACACACACAGACACACAGACACAGACACACACACACACACACACACACACACACACAAAACAAACATGAAAAAAATACAACTTCTAAATTGTAGTAGTAAATCAGCAGGATTTCACTGCCCAGATAGGGACTTTCCATTAAATAAGAACTAAAACAGAAAATGGCGACCAGCAGGAAGGTAGGGAGGGAGAGAGTGTGAGAGCGCAAGGAAGTGATAGAGGAGTGTGTGGACATGTGTGGTGTGTGTGTGTATGAGCTAGGGACAGTTAGATTTTGCAGGTCTTCTAAGGGGCTGCTAAACCGGGCAGTCTTATGCGGCGGAGCCCTGATCCCTGCGCGGACACTCCTGGGCAGCCAGCACGGGCAAAGCGACCACGTCATCTTGGGAAACAGAGCTGCTTGAGACTAGGATCCTGGCCTCAGCACCACCCATTCTGATCTCAGACGCATACCAGGACCCTACAGCCACTGGGGACAGAGACCTATGACCACAGCTTCAGACCTGCAGACACCAAAAGTTCAGAAATCCTGGCGGCAGATCCGTGAGTAACAGAGCCCATCTCCCCTTCCCACAGGCTCCCAGGCAGCGCCATAGTAACTGATAGACCCACCCCTTGCCAGGGCCTCAGCACTGCCACAGGAACTTTAGCCTGGAAGTGCGCGAGCACCTTGGAACAGATCCCGCTTAGGGCTGGGTTCAGGAGTCCTGGGCTGGGAGCAAACACGCGAACACCTGGAACTGATCCTACGTGCACTGCCGGCTTCGAAGCCCCGGGCTGGGAGCAATTGGGCGAACACCTGGAATTTGTCCCATGGAGCACAGGCTCAGGGACCCCGATTCTCGGGGCAGGAGGCAGCACCAAGAACCAGTGACTTGACTGTATTTCTTATCACCTGCGCCTGAGATCCTGATTCCCGGTGCATTCATACTAGGAGCCAGTGACTCCGGTTCCTGGTGCAGGGGCACACAGGGACCCTGAGTCTCAAGGCGAGGTCGCGCAAAGCAACAGAGACTCTGATACTGGATTCCTGGGGAACTCTGACTCCTGGAGCACGCTAGGGGGCGCTGATTTTCAACATGTTCCAGGGGGGTTTCTGTTTCAGCACGGTGAAGGCAGGGTCCCTGATTCTAAGGGTGCCCACGAGGCCACATTGAGTGCTGGCAACACTGACTCTGAGCGAGCCTGGTTCAAACCAACCCACAACAACCACACATCTTAGTGTCAGAGCTCTTCAGTGACACTAGGGTGGTGGGAGGCTCCCACTGCACACAGCCT
>NW_005370956.1:3521-8108 GCF_000412655.1 Myotis brandtii | reverse complement strand
CTGAAATCAATAAAGAAATATATTTTAAAAAGAGAGAGAGAATTATGCATCGAACAGAATTATGCATCAAACTACAGCGGGAAGGCCAGGGAGGGTTTGGGGGCGGGAGGGGGGTGGGTAAGAGATCAACCGAAGGACTTATATGCATTCATATAAGCATAACCAATGGACATAAGACACTGGGGGTAGGGGAGGCTTGGGGATTGTCAAGGGCGAGGAAAAAAAAAGGAATCACATGTAATACTCTGTGTAATACTTTAAGCAATAAAAAAAAAACTAAAACATTATGAACCTCATAAATGTTGCCAGCATTGTGGACCTGTTATTTATAAATGAGTTCAACCAAAAATACTTTTTTTCGTGGCTGGTCATGATAACCTTGTGTCCCTAAGATATTCTAAGATATACAAGAATAATGGGAAACAAATTCTTTCTAGAGTTAAAATTCAAGAAAACTTTCCCTTCTTTCTTTCTTTCTTTCTTTCTTTCTTTCTTTCTTTCTTTCTTTCTTTCTTTCTTCCTTTCTTTCTTTTTTCTTTCTTTCTTTAAAATATTATGGTGTTCTCATTCTGCCAGGTAAATCTAGTTACTGTTTTCACAGCTTTTCTGAACATCTGGTTATTTTCTCAACTCCAAATTCTTTATTGCTGTTGTTGATGATGTTTTAGTAAAAGTGCAGCTGTTGAGAGACCATATTATACAAGATACATTCAAACAAACTTTTAACAGGTTTTTTTTTTCAGCAAATATAGAAAGCGGTTCACCCATAAGGGGTAATGTAGAATTTTTATAGAGTAAGATCACCATTTTCTTATTGCCAGAGTAAATTAGCACCCATAAAAATGGGAATTCATATAAAGAATATAATTTTTTAATGTCTTATTCATAACTACTATAGTGGAACATCATGTTAACATGATCAACAAGGAACCTGCTGGATTAAGGGAAAGAAGGCCTAAATTTTTATCCCAGATCATTGATTTTCCATCCATGTGAGCAAAATTAACTCAAATAACCTCAGCCATGTTTTATCAGTAAGAGAATAGACAGAAGAAAATGAGTATTGAAAGGTTTGGGTTGGAAGGATGTAGAGAATACTCTGAAACATGAAAGTACTTTCAATTTAGGAAAGAGCTAAAGTGAGGTGACCTGGTGACCTGGCAGCATCACGAGTATCTGGAACATCTTGGGGAAAGTTGAAACATAAACAAACAATTAAAAAAAGGTAAGTGCCAAATGTGAGTTCCACTACCTGTTTTTTTCTAAGGCTGCTATATTTCACTGAGGTTGTGGTCCAAAACCCATGATTAATGTATAGACACTAGCCTCTGGTATAGCCCAAATATGAAGGAGTTGGGGACACTATTTTCCTACTTAATTCTAAGCCCTGCTACTGTGGCTTCCACAACTCAGCTTTGTCCATAAATTCTCAAACAGACCCAGCAAACATTATCAATTCTGTGTAGTCTTAATGAGACACTAAAGGAAAAGTCTGAGTAGTACAAAAAGAGAGGCATAAGCAGAGCCAAACACTAGACACCAAAAAAATGTAGTGGAGCAAATAGCCCGCCCCCGTACAAGGAGCAACAGCATGAGCAGCCAGCCCAAGACTGAGGAGCGGCAGCTGCGGGAAGCCCACAACCTGAACCCGTCTGAGGAGCAGCAGCAACACGAGCAACCTGCGCCCATCCGAAGAGCAGCAACTGTGTGAGCAGCTTGCCCCCATCCAAGGAGCAGCAGCCCTGCGAGCAATCTGCCCCTGTCCAAGGAGCAGCAGCCTCACGAGCAGCCCGCACCGTCTGAGGAGTAGCAGCCACATGCAGCCAGCACCCACCCAAGGAGCAGCAGCCACGTGAGCAGTCCACCCCCACCCAAGGAGCAGCAGCCATGAGAGAAACTGCCCCTGTCCAAGGAGCAGCAGCCGCATGCAGCCTGTCCCCATCCGAGGAGCAGCAGCCTCATGATTGCGCCCCCCTCCTAGGAGCAGCAGCTGTGTGAGCAGCTCACCCCCATTAGAGGAGCAGCAGCCCTGAAACCAACCTGCTCCTGTCCAAGGAGCAGCAGCCTCACAAGCAGCCCACCCCATCCGAGGAGCAGCATCCATGTGCAGCCCACACCCATCTGATGAGCAGCAGCCAGGTGAGCGGTGTGCCCCCATCTGAGTAGCAGAAGCCACAAGTGCAGCAGACTCACATCTGAGGAGAAACAGCTGCACAAGTGGCATGTACCCCATCCGAGGAGCAGCAGCCCCGCAAGCAGCCTGTATGAGGAGCAGCAGCTGCATAAGCAGCCCGGCCCCATCCGAGGAGTAGCAGCCACGCGAGCAGCCCACCTCCATCAGAGGAAGAGCAGCCTCGTGAGCAGCCTACCTCCATCCAAGGAGCAGCATCTGTGCAAGCAGCCTCCCCCGACCAGCCAGAGGAGCCACCACTGCTGCAAACAGCATCCATCACAGGAGCCACTGACAACTGAGGAGCAGCCACTGCCATGAGTGCCCAAGGAGCAACTGCAGCCTGAGGATCCACTGCTACCCAAGGAGCAGCCCCTGCATGACTCGATGTCTAGATTCGTCAGTGAGAACAAAAATGGGTAGACAAAGAAACCCCCAAAAGAAAGAAAAGGAGGAATCACCAGAAAATCAACTAAGTGAAATGGAGACATGTAATATATGTCAGAAAAAGAATTCAGAATTAGGGTCATACAGTTTATAAACTGGATGGAGGAAAAAAATCAACAACTTATCTAAGAATCAAGAAGAAATGAAGAGTGATATAGCTGCAATAAAAAACACCATGGAAAGTTTCAACAGTAGATTAGGGGAAGTGGAGAACCAAATTATCAAATTAGAAAACAGGGAAATGAAACACACCCAAACTGAAATGCAATTGGAGAAAAAAATTAAAAGACAGGGGGGAGAATGTAAGCGAGCTCTGGGACAACATGAAATGAAGCAACATAGGAATAATAGGGGTGCCAGAACAACAGGAAGAGGAACAAGGGTTACAAAACCCATTTAAAGAAATAATGTCAGAAAACTTCCCTGATATGAGGAAGAAAAAATTCACACAAGCATAGAGAGTCCCAAACAAAATGAACACAAAAAGACCCACACCAAGACACATCATAATTATGATGGCAAATGTTCAGGACAAAGAGAGAATCTTAAAGCCTGCAAGAGAGAGACAGAAAGTTTTGTACAAGGGATCACCCATGAGATTATCAAATGATTTCTCAATAGAAACACAGCAGGCCAGAAAAGAATGGAAGGAAATTTACAAAATACTGCAAAGCAAGGAACTGAATCCAAGAATACTCTATCCTGCAAGGCTGTCATTCAAAATTGAAGGGGAAATAAGGAGATTCACAGACAAAAAAAGGATAAGGGAGTTTATCCCTACCAAGCCAGCAATGCAAGAAATGCTAAAGGGACTGGTGTAAAAAGAAGAAGTAAAATGGGAAGAAGGAACACAAGCACAAAAAATAAAAATTGCTATAAACAAGTACCTATCAATAATAACTTGAAACATAAATGGACTAAATGCTCCAATAAAAAAAAACATCAAGTGGCTGAATGGATAAAAACAAAAACAAAAATAAAAAACATGAGCCATATATATTTTGTCTACAAGAGACCCACCTCAGAACAAGGGACTCAGACAGACTGAAAGTGAAGGGATGGAAAAATATCTTTTGGGCAAATGGAAATGAAAAAAAAAAAAAGCTGGGGTAACAATACTTATATCAGACAAAATAGACCTCAAAGGAAGGCCATAACAAGAGATAAGAAAGGCCACTTTATAATACTAAAGGGATCAGTACAACAAGTGGATATAACCTGGTAAACATATATGCACCCAATGCAGGTGCACCTAAATACATAAAAGAACTTCTGGAAGATATCAAGGGAAAGATCGACAACAATACAATCATAGCAGGGAAGTTTAATACACCACTGATATCACTGGATAAATCCTCTAGACAAACAATCAGCAAAGAAACAGCAATCCTAAATGACTCACTAGATCAGATGGACTTAATTGACATCTTCAGAACATTTCACCCCAAAGGCACAGAATATACATTCTTATCAAGTGCACATGGGACATTTTCTAAAATAGATCACATATTGGGTCACAAACAAAGTCTTTCCAAATTCAAGAAGATTGAAATCATATCAAGCATTTTTTCAGACCACAATGGCAAAATATTAGAAATAAACTACAATAAAAACAATCCAAAAAATTCAAACACTTGGAAGCTGAATAGCACACTATTAAACAATGACTGGGTTAACAAAGACATCAAATAAGAAATTTAAAATATCCTGAAACTAATGACAATAAAAACACAACAATCCAAAATCCATGTGACACAATGAAAGCAGTTCTGAGGGGGAAGTTTATAGCTCTACAGGCCTATCTCAAAAAAAACAAGAAAAAATGGTAGTAAATTCTCTAACTCTAAAACTTAAAGAATTAGAAAGAGAGCAACAAGAAAACCCCAGAGTGAGCAGAAGAAAGGAGATAATAAAGATTAGAGCAGAAATAAATGACATAGAGACCAAAAAAACAATACAGAAAATCAATG
>NW_005370956.1:0-2366 GCF_000412655.1 Myotis brandtii | reverse complement strand
AATCAAAAAATGGGCAACAGACCTAAATAGATACTTTTCTAAAGAAGAAAGAAGGAAGGTCAAGAGATATATGAAAACATGCTCAAAGTCACTAATTATCTGAGGGAGATGCAAATCAAAATGACAATGCGGTACCATCTCACACCTGTCAGAATGGCTATTATCAACAAATCAACAAATGACAAGTGCTGGCAAGGATGCAGAGAAAAAGGAACCCTTGTGTACTGCTGTGGGAATGCAGACTGGTGCAGCCACTGTGGAGAATAGTATGGAGTTTCCTCAAAAAAATTAAAAATGGAACTCCCATTTGACCCAGTGATCCCACTTCTAGGAATATATCCCAAGAAACCAGAAACACCAATCATAAAGGATATATGCACCCCTATATTCATAGGTGCACAATTCACCATAGCTAAGATTTGGAAACAGCCTATTTGCCCATCAGCAGATGAGTGGATTAAAAAACTGTGGCGCATCTATACAATGGAATACTATGCTGTGGTAAATAAGAAGGAATTCTTACTATTTGCAACAGCATGGAGAGAACTGGGGGGTCATTATGCTGAGTGAAATAAGCCAGTCAGAGGAAGATAAATATCACATGATCTCACTCATTTATGGAATATAATGAACAACATAAACTGATGAACAAAAACAGATCCAGAAACAGGGAAGCATTAATCAGACAATCAAACCTCAGAGGGAAGGTAGGGTTGGGTGGGGGTAAGGGGGTGAGATCAACCAAAGGACTTTTATGCATGCATATAAGCCTAACCAATGGACACATACAACAGGGGGTGAAGACATGAGTGGGGAAGGGGGGGGATGGGGGATAAGGACACATATGTAACACTGTAATCAATAAATGAATTAAAAAACAATGTAGTGGAGAAAAATTGGCTATTTACTTATGAATGTCACCATCCAGGAGAATGGGAAGGTAATTAATACTCAAAAACCTGAACTCTTCTATGGTTTACAGACAAGGGGTTTTATGGAGCAAAATCATGAATCATCATGAGTAAGACATTGGGGTCGTGTGACCTGCTTATTAATCAGAAGAAAGGTGAAGATAGTACATCATAATTTCAGGACTCTGTTAGGTTGCCAAAGGAGGAATGCTTGAGGCCAGAATGGTGAGGGATTACGAATTTATTTGATCATCCCCACACTAAGTGGCTGAGCCTGGATGGCTCCAGCACCTAGTGACAGGAGTCAGTGGCTTTTAGAGAACATTTAGTGGGCTTTTTCCTGGGCAGAGACTTATTTATGCATACCCGGAAGTGAGATAATGGAATGTGGTCACTGCAAGTGAACTATGGTCAAAGGGAATGTCCATAGTGAAATGACCTGAAAAGTCAGTTCCCAGGGAAGGCGTATGAATCCAATTGCTCATTCAAACTTAACATTCCAGCCTTTTTATTTTATGGAATAGGGACAAAGGTCATATATTCTGTAATTATTTCTTGCTGAGTCTGGACATTGAGATCACAGGGGGTTGGACTTTGACTGTATTCAGCTTGAATGTTATATAGGTTCCTCCGGTTGGAGAGAGGGGTTGTGGCAGCATGATCTCCCTGAGAGACTGGTTGGTGAAGGCTTGAAAGTGGTCCTGTTGAATGACTTGGGAGATAAAAGCTGGTCCTGAGGCTGCCACAGCGTCACTTGTCTAGTTTTGCTGCTTTTCTGGGCCTGGAGTTGAAAGACAACTGAAACCTAGAAATTATTTTTAGGGGGGGAAAGAGTAGGGGGTCTCAGTTGCCTCACTAGTATTATGAAAGGGGATAATAGGTTACCCTGGGGGTGAGGTTCTTGTTTTCCCAGTTTTTCTCCTTGCTGGGCATCCACAGGTTTCTTGTAGGTCCTGAGACAAGGTTTCAAAATAGGTAGAGCAGTGGTTAAGCTCCCTATGGCAGTTCCAACCCCTGCTATGATGCCCAGAATTATTAAGAGAGGGATTATCTGGACTCCTCTTTTATGTCAGATATGATGGGTTATGGGGACAATAAAGACTGATTATTGGGGGCTACATCTACATTGGGTGAGAGACGAGAGTACAGGTTACTGTACAGCTGATGGGGAGACAGATGTATGTGTTTTCCCCACAGAGGAAGAAAAATCTCTGATCATGGGATTACAGCTGAAAGGTATAAGGAGAAGAGGTGGACTAAGGGATATGAGATTCCCTTTTCCAGTCACTCTCCAAGTTGAGAGGATAGTCACTATGGCACTGAGTGGTTGATATTTTATTGTAATGAAAGTGGAAGGGAATGCTAGAAGGGGCTGTTATCCAAGGGAAAAGAAAATGGGAGGAGGATTAAAAATGGCTGCAGAGTAGGAGGATGCTGCATGGCCATGCTCCCAGG
>NW_005370955.1:0-936 GCF_000412655.1 Myotis brandtii | reverse complement strand
GGTAAGTGGGAAGAGATATTTTCACATAGATATAACTGATGAAGAACTCATATGCAGATATTTTAAAAATCCACTATAGCAATAAGAGAAGAGAAATACAATAAAAAAACATTCGTGAAAGACACAGCCACTTTGCAAAAGATCTCCAAATGTCTAATAAAAATATGAAAAATTAATCTCATGTAGAGTTGAAAGGAAGTGCAAATTAAAACCAGAGTTGCATAAATTTAAAAAATCAGCAAGTGTTGGTGAGAATGTTCCCTCATACTGTGGGCTCCGTTTTCATTTTGTTGATGGTTACTTTTGCTATACAGAAGCTTATTTTGATATAGTCCTAGTTGTTTATTTTCTCCATAGTTTCCTTTGCCCTAGGAGATGTATTTGTAAACATATTGCTACAAAGATGCATTTTAGACTGAACTGAAAGTGCTCAAATATGAACTTAAAAAATCACAGGCCATAAACTCAGTGATTTCATGTGCTTGAGATCAATAAAATAAGAAGCACCCCGCTGAATTTTAGTCAAGAAAGCAGAAAGGTCCCATTCTCTAATCCAAGATCATTTTAAATCACAAATTGATTTAGTTTAATGTTTGGCTCAATACTCATTCAGCCAAACAATAGCCCTTGGAAGTTGCTTTCATTATTACAAAAAGTCAATCAATTAGATCCATTTAAAATGAATTACAGATTATACTTTAGAAAAGTTTCTTATTTAAAAAAAATACAGAAAGAGATATAAATTTACCAATTCAGAGTCTTGGTAGGTACCAAACCCAATGATAGGAATGCTGTTTCCATCACTTAGCGGTATGCGGTGATCTACTGCAGTGAGTTCCATCTTGGAGAGCCTAGGACTTCAGATTTCTGCGAGTGATTTGGAACACTATTGGATGGGAGTCCTAGGGCCTATTTAATCAAAGAAAGGAGGACAAG
>NW_005370954.1:0-886 GCF_000412655.1 Myotis brandtii | reverse complement strand
CTAATGTGCAGCCAAGGTTGAGAACCACTGACCTTGAGGGTATTATGCTCAGATGCAATTAGTCAGTCAGAGAAAAACAAATACCATATGATTTCACTTATATGTGGAATCTAAAGAACAAAATAAAGGAATAAAACAGGTTCATAGATACAGAGAATATGTTGATGGTTGCCAGAGAGAAGAGGAGATTGGGGGGCTGGGTGAAAAAGGTGAAGGGATTAAGAAGTACAAATTGAGCCCTAGCTGGTTTGGCTCCGTGGATAGAGCTTCGGCCTGTGGAGTGAAGGGTCCCAGGTTCTATTCCAGTTAAGGGCACATACCTGGGTTGTGGGCTCGATCCCCAGTAGGGGGCGTGCAGGAGGCAGTCGATCAATGATTCTCTCATCATTGATGTTTCTATCTCTCCCTCTCCGTTCCTCTCTGAAATCAATTAAAAAATATTTACATTTAAAAAAGTATAAATTGATAGTTACAAAATAGTCATGGGGATATTAAGTACAACATAGGGAATATAGTCAATAATATTGTAATAATCATGTATGGTGTCAGGTGTACTAGATATATCAGGGGAACACTTTGTATATGATTGTCTAACTATGCTGTATTCCTGAAAATAATATAAAATAATATTGAATGTAAACTGTGATTGAAAAATAAAAAAATAATAAAAGCAATTAAAAAATAGAATGACACTATTTACATCAAAATTTGAAAAAAATATTTTGGAGGAAGAATCAAAATTCAGTTTTGCTTTGTTTTTTTGCAACCCGAGATGCTCCTTTCATTACCTACTCTGTGCCTAATGCTTTTGTTTATGAGTTTTGCTATTTTCCCTTGATGTCAATTAGAAGAAACAAGTGGTATAGATAGAAATGCATTATCTTCA
>NW_005370953.1:0-805 GCF_000412655.1 Myotis brandtii | reverse complement strand
AAATACAGATGTAACAGGACAATAAAGACCTAACCTGAGGAGAAACATAGAAAGGAGGAGGAGAGACACAGGGAAACATCGATCTCTACTGACATCATCCCGCGTGCACCGAGATGCAACCGCAGAAAAATACGGCTCAGGAGACTCACCAGACCCCAGGGCCCAGGCCGTGTAGTACAGGATGTGGCTTTTATGGTATTCTCAACCATTTTTGCTGAGCATCCAGTATTTTAAAATTTTAGATTATTTAGCTCCATTTGAATATGTTGGAAATAATATATAATTTGAAGTTGAACTGACAACTTACCTCACGAAGAAGTACCCTTAACATCTTTAAAAATGTTTGCTTGAACTCAAATAGAAATGTGCCTGTGGCTGCCTTGCCTGTAACTCAGCAAATGACAGAAATGAGCATTTCAAGAGAGGACAAAATAACTACCCCGAAAACAGAGGTGTCAGAGCCAGTTGTTACTCAGCCCAGTTCATCAGTTTCTCAACCCAGTACTTCTCAAAGTGAAGAAAAAGCTCCTGAGTTACCCAAACCAAAGAAGAATAGATGTTTCATGTGCAGAAAGAAAGTTGGCCTTACAGGGTTTGACTGCCGGTGTGGAAATTTGTTTTGTGTGGACATTTGTTTTGTGGACGAGCACAACTGTCCATATGATTACAAAGCAGACGCTGCAGCAAAAATCAGAAAAGAGAATCCAGTTGTTGTGGCTGAAAAAATCCAGAGAATATACTTGACTCCTTGTGAAGAGACTGAAACTTTGTTTTTATTTTTTTTTATTTTTATTTTTTTAAAATA
>NW_005370952.1:0-543 GCF_000412655.1 Myotis brandtii | reverse complement strand
TATGAAGTAACAATCCGGTCTATGAAGTGACAATCCTATCTATAAACTCACAATCCTGTTTATGAAGTCACTATCTTTCTATGAAGTCACAATTCTGTCTATGAAGAAACAATCATGTCTATGAAGTCACAATCCTGTATATGAACTCAATTTCCTGTCTATGAAGTGAAAATCCCACCATGAAGTAACAATCCTGTCTATGAAGTCACAATACTGTCTATGAAGGAACAATCCTGTCTATGAAGTCAAAATCCTGTCTATGAAGTAATAATAACCCCTGGAAGTAACTAACCCCTATGAAGTGACAATACTGTCTATGAAGTCACAATCCTGTATATGAAGTCACGATCCTGTCTATGAAGGGAAAATCCCCCCATGATGTAACAATCCTGTCTATGATGTCACAATCCTATCTATGAAGTAACAATTCTGTTTATGAAATCACGATCCTGTCTAGGAAGTAACAACCCTGTCTATAAAGTCACAAACCTGTCTATGAAGTGAACATCCCTCCATGAAGTAGCAATCCTGTCTATGAAGTCA
>NW_005370951.1:679-4049 GCF_000412655.1 Myotis brandtii | reverse complement strand
ATTACAGTTAACATACAATACTATATTAGTTTCAGGTGTATTACCCAGTGGTTAGACCTTTATATAACTTATACAGTAATCACCTTGATAAATCTAGTACCTATCTGGCATCACACATAGTTATTAGTATATTATTGACTATATTCCCTATGCCAAATTTTACATCGTCATAACTCTTCTGTAACTACCAATTTGAATTTCTTAGTCCCTTTATCTTTCTCACTTATACCCATATAGACCCCTATTTAGCAACCAGCAAAATATTCTTTGTATCTGAGTCTGCTTCTGTTCTGCTTGTTTGTTTATTTTGTTTTTTCAGATTGCACATATAAGCAAAATCATGGCATTTGTCTTTCTCTGTATGACTTATTTTATTCAGCACATTACTCTCTAGGTCCATCTATATTATTGCAGATGGTAAGTTTTCACTCTTTTTTTATAGTTGAGCCAAGTTCTACATTTATATAAAAAACCCTTTTATGTAATGGTGTTTACTTTGAATTTATATTAGTTCACACAAACACTCCATCCATGCTTTTGTTCCGGCCCTCCGGTCCAGTTTAAGAACCCATTGTGGCCCTCGAGTCAAAAAGTTTGCCCACCCCTGTTCTAGGTCCATACATGTTTTTGCAGATGGAAAGATTTCATTCTTTTCTATGTTTGAGTCATATTCCATAGTATACATGCACCACTTATTTACCCATTCATCTACTGATGGACACTTAGATTGCTTTCATCTTTTGTAAATAATGCTGTAGTTAATATAAGTAAGCATGTGTCTTTTCTATATAGTGTTTTGTGTTTCTTCAGATAAATACCCAGAAGTGGAATTGCTGGGCTCTTCTTTGTCCTTGTTATGGCCTTTGTTTTAAAAATCTATTTTGTCTGGTATAATTATTGTTAACTCAGGTTGTTGTTTTTTTTTTTCAATTTTCATGAAATATATTTTTCTATCTCTTTACTTACAGTCCATGTGTGCCTTTTCATCTAAAATGAGTCTCTTGTAGACAGCATATGTAATGGTCTTGTTTTGTTATCCATTCAGCCTCCATATGTCTTTTGATTGGAGCAATTACTCCATTTGCATTTAAAGTAATTGTTGATAATTCACATTTTATTATTCATATTTTTTACCTTTTTCTTCTTCTTAAAGAACATCCTTTAGCATTTATTATAATACTAGTTTGGTGGTAATAAGCTCATTTAGCTTTATATTGTCTGTGAAGCTCTTTCATGCCCTTCTATTATAAACTAGAGGCCCGGTGCACGAAAGTCGTGCACTGGGGGAGGGGTGTCCCTCAGCCCAGCCTGCACCCTCTCCAATCTGGGACCCCTCGAGGAATGTCCAATTGCCCATTTAGGCCCGATCCCAGGAACATCCCTCTCACAATCTAGGACTGCTGGTTCCCAACTGCTCACCTGCCTGCCTGCCTGATTGCCCCTAACCGCTCTGCCTGCCAGCCCTATCACCCCTAACCACACCCCTGCCAGCCCGATCATCCCCAACTGCTCTCCCCTGCCAACCCAATCGCCCCAACAGCCCTCCCCTGCCAACCTGATCGCCCCCAACGGCCCTCCCCTGCCAGCCTGATCGCCCCAACTGCCCTCTCCTGCTGGCCGGATTGCCCACAACTGCCCTCCCCTCTGGCCATCTTGTGGAAGCCATCTTGTGACCACATGGGGTAGCCATCTTGTGGCCACATGGGGGCAGGCATCTTGTGAGAGGGTGTGATGGTCAATTTGCATATTACCTCTTTATTATATAGGATGATAGCTTTGTTGGGTAGATTAATCTTGGTTGCAGGTCCTTGCTTTTCACCACTTTGAATATTTCATGCCAAATACTTCTGGCCTCCAAAGTTTCTGTTGATAAAACAGCTGACAGTCTGATGGGAGGTCCCTTGTAGGTAACTAATTGCTTTTTTTCTTGCTGCTTTTAACATTCTCACTTTGGCATTTTAATTATGATGTCTTCATGTGGGCCTCTTTGGGTTCATTTGTTCTGTGCTTACTGCAATTGTATGTTTATTTCCTTCACCAAATTAGGGAAGTTTTCCATTATTTTTTTTTCAAATAGGTTTTCAATTTCTTGCTCTTTGTCTTCCCTTACTGGCACTCCCATGATGCAAATGGTAGTACACTTGAAGTTGTCCCAGAGGATCTTTAAACTATCCTCATTTTTTGGATTCTTTTTCTTTTTGTTGTTATGATTGGTGTTTTCTGCTTCCTTTTCTTCCAAATACTGATATGATCCTGTTTCATCTACTCTACGTTGATTCCCTATAATGTGTTCTTCATTTTAGTTTGTGTATTATTCATATCTGACTGGTTCTTTTTAATGTTTTCTATCTCTATTGTTGTTTCCTATCTCTTTGTTGATTCATTAATTATCCTTATAATGAGTGTTTTTAACTCTGCATCTGGTAGATTGTTTTCCTCCATTTTGTTTAGTTCTCTTTCTGGAGTTCTATTCTGTTCTTGCATTTGGGGCAAGTTTCTTTGTCTCCTCATTTTGGCTGCCTTTCTGTGCTTGTTTCTATGTATCAGGTAGAACTGATATGTTTCCCAGTTTTGGTAGAGTGGCCTTATGTAATAAGTGTTCTTTTATGGGCCAATGATGTGGCCTCCCTGATTACCAGAGCTGGGTACTTTAGGTGTGTTCCCTGCCTCTGTGGGCTTTGGCCACCCCCATGTTGTAGCTGAGCCTTCATTGCTATTGATATGTTAATGTGACATATCAATGGAAGATTAGCTGTGCAGGGGCCAACCCCAGGGGTGCAGTACTCACTTAAGAGGGGCTCTGATGCCAGCTGAGTCCACCCCTTGAGTGTGTTGCCTGTGGAGGTGTTTGCTTAGTGTTCTGGCATGGTCTGGAACTGTCCACCAAGTGCTGTGGCTCTAGGGCCTCCTGGGAGGTTCAGGCTAAAGTCACCTCTGCCTGTTCCCTACCTGGGGTCACCCAGCATGAGCTACAAAGTAATATTCAGAAGGCTGCTACTTGTGTTGGACTTGGAGGTGCCCAGGAGAGGCCAAGCTGTGAATCAAGGTCAGCTACCACTAGTGGTAGGCCTGGGGCTATTTAACAAGGGGCACACTAAGGCCAGATGCCTCTTGTGGGAGAGAATTTAGGAAATTTGCCAGCATGAGCCAAAACAGGCCATTTTCATGTAATACTGGTTTGATGGTGATAAACTCATTTAGCTTTTTTGTTTGTTTGTTTGGGAAGCTCTTTTGTATCCTTCTATTATAAATGATAGCTTTGTTGGATAGATTAATCTTGGTTGCAGGTCCTTACTTTTCACTACTTTGAATATTTTGTGCCAATCACTTCTGCCTCCAAAGTTTCTGTTGAGAAATCTTGGGTGGCCCC
>NW_005370951.1:0-624 GCF_000412655.1 Myotis brandtii | reverse complement strand
CGCGGCGGGGGGGGGGGGGGGATCTCAGGAAATCACCAGGGTGGGGTGAACATGTTAGACAGGTTGATGGAGACACAGATATAGTGCCTACTTTTGGGGTCTGTGGGAGGAGGGCCAGCAAAGAACAATGGGCTCTGCCAGCACTTCTGTCTGGGAGAAAGCTGCTCTTTCAGCTCTTTCCCAGAGGCCAGACAATTCAGTTCTTCCCATATGTCCCTGGCAATTTTCTTGTTGCCATCCCAGCACTATTCAGCACTCAGAGCAAGTGAGTCCATGTAAGTCTGTGCAAGGGACCTTTAAGAGGAATGCCTGGGACTTTAGCAGCCCTCAGTCTCATGTGGCCACAATTCCTGTTGGTTTTCACAGTGAGAAGTTATGGGTACTTCTCTTCCTAGTATTGGAACCCTGGGCTGCAGAACCTGGGGTGGGGCTAGGACCCACTCGTTCCACAGCGGGGACCTCTGCAGCCCAGAAATCTCTCCCAATTTTTATCTGCCACATGTGGGTGTTGGACCAGCCCCTTCCTCATCTCTGCCACTTTGCCAGTCTCCATGTGGCTTCTTGTTTTTACCCTAAAGTTGTAGGATTTCTGTTCAAATAAATTTCAGGCCTATCTGAATGGTG
>NW_005370950.1:568309-569173 GCF_000412655.1 Myotis brandtii | reverse complement strand
TTGACCTATGTCTCATCCAGATAGAAATGGTACTCATATTGAACAAGGAAATCAATACTAAATAGACACGATAACTAGATACATTCCCCATTAAGAACTTTGAGGTGCATGCCACATTTATACCACAAAATACCAACAAATCAGTTTCAGTTGTGTCGAGATACAGAACAAGTCCCTGAACAGAGGCAGTAGAAAACGGCCTAGGAATGCTTCTTTTCTACCTTTTTAAAAGATAGGCCAGATTTGAACCCTTAGCCAGTCCGAGTTTTGACTTCCCTCCTGGAAGTCCCAGAGACGGTGAATACCATCTACTTGAGCAGATAACAGGAACACCGCCCAAGTCCCCTGGTGGGAGCATGACAGGAACAGATGTGGGGGCCTCCCTTTCCCACATCCCAGGACAGGATTCTTGACCTATGTCTCATCCAGATAGAAACGGTACTCATCACAAACAAACAAACAAATCCAAAACCAAAAACCAAGACCAGAAGTACCCTCTGATGTTTCAGGGGTACCAAGGAAGGAGAAGTTAGGCCATGTCCAGCCCTTCTCACAATTCACCACCAGTGACCAGTCCCAGCTCACTGGTCTATCATCCATTTAACATTTCTCTTTCCTCCCATCACACCAAAGCCATGCTTTCCAGTTAGTTAGAACTCAGCCTTAATTTTTAGTGACATGTAAATAATTAATATTCCTCAGATTAGCAATACATTCAATTTTTTTAAGAGACATAGGAATTTCACTAGTTAAACCATTTTAAACAACGAAGATACATATTTAAGCAATAAAGACAGATCAGTTTACAGAAGCAGAGACAGCATGCAATCTAAACCACAGCTTTGGGTAAACACATTATCTAGA
>NW_005370950.1:561556-564474 GCF_000412655.1 Myotis brandtii | reverse complement strand
GTTCTTACACATATTGTTGAATTTGTCTTCCATTCTTTTCATCCACCTTATGACCATTTCTCTGAATTCTTCCTCTGACATATTGCTTGCCTCCATTTTGTTTACTTCCTTTTCTGGTGATGCCTCCTTTTCTTTCATATGCGGGCTGTTTCTTTGTCTCCCCATGACCTCTCTTCTCTGGGTATCTGGTTATGTAGCTCTCTCTGTCCTGCATTGATTTAAAGGCACAAAATACAGCAGAACAAGGCACAATATACAAGGCACAGAACACCAATGTATTCACAATACTAATAACCCCAAATAAAGGTGAACACCAGGGAAAATAGAATTAGAGGATTAGAAAAAAAAAGATAGCAAAAATATTGAGAAAAGTAAAAAGTATGAGAGAAAAGAAAGAGAATAAAAAAGAAGAGGGGAAAAACTATTTATATGGGGAGAAAACTCCAATAGAACAACCACTAATCCCAAAAAATGCAAACAACAAACACCCAGAGATGAATGCAAACTACAAACAACTAATAACAAGCAAGGAGAGGAAAAACAGAAGCCAAAAACAACCAAAAACAAAAACAAAAAAGAGAAACAATCTCACAAACAAGCACAAAATAAATCTAATCAGCAATCAAGTGAACAACAACAATAGGACAGAGAGAAAGCAAGGCAAAACAAAACAAAAAAAAACCTAGAACAAAAAAAAAGCAAAACAAAAAACAATAACAACAACAAAAAACAAAAAAAAGGAAAGAGAGAAAAAAATATGGATTGTGAAGAAAGAGAAGAGAGAGGTGTGTATGGACTGGAGCAAGGGGATTGGAAATTATATATATAAGTAGGGGCTATTTTTAATAGGGGTTAAAAAGAAGGAATAGGGAAAATCTAAAGCAGGAATAGGGTAAGAGAAACAGGACAACCCAAGGGTAAATGTGAGGAAGAGAGTGTTGGCATAAAGGTAAAGTTGAGATAGAGTAAAATGATGCTAAAGGAAAAATTGAAAATAGAATGTGGAACACTAATCCCAAAATAAAATAAAATAAAATAAAGAGAAAATAAAAGGACACTTTTTAAAAAAGGTAAAATAGTAGTAGTAATAATACTGATTAAAAAATAAAAAATAATAATTAGAAAGGTAAAATCAAGTTAGGAAAAAGGAAACAAAATTTTACTTTCTTAAGTAAAACATGAAAAAATAAAAATGTGCAGTCGTGAAAGTCTTTCACTTCCTCTACTCTTCTGTTTGGCACGCCTTTTTCCTGTCAGGTAGTCAGGACAGTAATGAAGTTCCTTGCGTTCCACTGATCCTCTGTGTTGTAAGCCACAGTCCTGATTTTCAAACAGGTAGTATTTCTTTGTTTCCCAGACTGCCTCTATTTGTGTTTACAGAAGAGTCAATTTGTGATTCAGCCCCTGGGTGGCAGTATTTTTGGATTGACCTCTGGGGCTATAATTCCTCTCTAGCCAGTATTTAGGTTCTGTTTTCCCTGTCACACTTAATATTGGTTTGGGAGAATCGACTGCCCCAGTCCTGGTTCCCTGATTGTTACTCCCTGCTCTGATCCCCAGGTTCCACAAAAACAACTTTCCCCTGCAGTCTCTTAGAGTGTCCCCGATTGGGTGATCCTAGGTATTGGGTTTAGTAATCAAAAGCAAGGATTTAAAGAGAAAAAAAAAGCCAGAGTAAGTGTGCGAACTCGCAACTTTTACCCTCTGGCACTGTGCGCAACTCTGTGAACTTCTCTGTGCATGTCTTTTTTCCCCTGGCACTAAGCAGCTGGTACACTGGTAAAATTTCAGGCTGCCTTTTTGCACCCAGTTCAGCTATGGGTTGATTTTTAGAGTTCCCTTCTGCCAGCAGCCCTGCGGATCCCCTTCCACATTCGCAGATCACACTAGACCCAATGGCCGTGGATTTTGTGAGTTGCAGACTTCCCCTGAACCTCTAGATCCCATTGTGTGTGTTTCTCTCCCCAGCCTGGATCACAGACCTCACCTTTACCTAGGCAATAATCTGACCTTTCCATGAGAAGGTGCAGAGCTCATCCGAGTTTGCATATTCATACTGCTTGAGATCTGGTGTTCCTGGGTTCCCAGCTGGTCCCTGGGTATTGTAGTTGTAGAGTCCTGGGATGTATACACTTCCGATAACAGCCACTCTCCCCTTTAATATGGCGCAGTCTCCACAGCAGAGCTGGTCACTCCAGGAGAGATTTTCAGCAGCAGTGGAAGCTGCTGGGTCAGGGGAGCCCGGTCCGGCAGTCCCCAACAGTCCCTTGGAGTATAGCTGTCCCTCACCCACAAATATACACTCCCCATACATCCACACACTCTCCTTTCATTCTCTCACTCATACACTACATTGCAGTATGCCTTCCCGTCGGCAGCCATCTTCCCTCACACCCTAAAGGAAATTCTTTAAGTTGAAAGCAAGTGACCCCAGAATTTAATTTAAATCCACACAAACCAAAAAAACCCTCCAGTAATTATATAATTATAGAAGACAGTATAAAGCATATTTGTTCTTTTAACTACTTTAAAAAGCAAATGTATAAAATACATTATCCTATATAATAAATAGGTAATATGCAAATTAACCCTCAGGCCCTCACAAGATGGCTGCCTACAACAAGGCTGGCAGGGGGGTTAGTGAGGAATGACCAAACGACTGAACAAGTAGGCTGCGTTGGGTGACCAGACAGGTAAGGGGGTTAGTGAGGGATGACCAAACAACTGAACAGCAGGCTGTGTGGGGCAACCAGGCCAGTGGAGGGCCATGCAGGGAGACCAGGCTGGCAGGGGGTGGGGGGAAGTTAGGGCGACCAGGCCTGCAGGGGGTTCAGTAAGAGGCGACCAGGGCAGCAGGGGTGGTGCAGTTGGGGGCTACCAGGCTGGCAGGGGGGACAGTTGGGAGCAATTAGGCTGGC
>NW_005370950.1:552276-561439 GCF_000412655.1 Myotis brandtii | reverse complement strand
CGGGTGAACAGGTCGGCGGGGGTGGGGGGGTCAGTTAGGAGCAACCAGTTCGGCAGGAAGGGGGCAACCTGGCCGGCAGCTGGGGGCACTTAGGGGTGACCAGGCCAGCAGGTTGGGCAGTTAGGGGTGATCAAGCCGGCACACAGAGGCAGTGAGGGCCAATCAGGCCAGGAGGGGGGGGCAGTTAGGGGCGACCATGCAGGCAGGCAGGTGAGCAATTAGGAACCAGTGGTCCAGGATTGTGAGAGGGATATCCCGGATTAGAGAGGGTGCAGGCTGGGCTGAGGCAGACCCCTCTCCTATGCATGAATTTCGTGCACTGTGCCTCTAGTCTATATATATAAAAAACCAGCGACCAGAACACTGTAACAACTGGAATGACCGGTCGCTATGACTCCCACTGCAGCCAGGGAACTGACCCAACCAGGGGTGGGGCGGCCGGCCAACCCCCTGCAGCCCTTCCCCCTGGCCAGCCCCAACCCCAATGGGCCCCCACCACTCCAATCGGCCTACAGCCCCTGCCCCCAGCTGGCCGCACCCCTGATTGCCCCCATCCTCCCTTTGAGGGTGGGGCCAGCCAACCTCCTGCAGCCCCTCCCCCAGGCCTCTGGCCCCTATTCGGCCCTGCCATCCCAATCCAGGTGGGGCCTGCCAGCCAATTGCCCGCAGCCCCTCACCCTAGCTAGCCAGGCCCTGATCGGGCCCTAATCGGGGCAGGCGGGCCAGCCAACCTCCTGCCATCTCCTCCTCCCACAGGCCTGGTCCTGATCCACCCTGATTGGGGCTGGGCCGGCTGGATGCCACCTGTGCACGAATTCATGCACTGGGCCTCTAGTATTATATGATTGTTTTTATTGAGCTTTCAACATTATAAAAACGTAATATGAAAATAACAGCACAAAGAAGGCAGGTGGGAGGCTATTTTGGAGTAAGGAAGTGACACTAAAGAATAACTCTAAGTCACAGGGAAAAATGAAAAGAACCAGAAATTGTAAATAAGAAAGTTAATATAAAAAACTACAAATATATACTTGTCCTTACTTAGCTTCTTTGAAACACATAAAATTATATAAAATGATGATTATAAATATTTTTGTTGAATTGTCTACTTTAAAACTTACTGCAGAGCTACAGTAATCAGTACAGTGTGGTATTGCCATATCCAGTATGGCTCAGTTGGCTGAGCATCATCCCATGAACCAAAAGTTCATAGGCTTGATTTCTGGTCAGGGTATTGGGCTTGAGCCCCAGTAGGGGGCATGCAGGAGGCAGCTAATCGATCTTTCTCTCTCACATCAATGTTTCTTGGTCCCTTACCTTACTTTCTATCTAAAATAAAAAACATGTTTTTTTAAAAAAAATACGGTGTGATACTGACTTAAAGATAGACATAGATAAATAAAGTATAATTAAGAATCAGAAACAAACCCTCATATTTTTGGTCAATTGATTTTTGACAAGATTGCCAAGATTATTTAGTGTGAAAAAAATAGTCTTTTTAACAATGTTTCTGGGGAAAGTGGGAAAAAATGAAGTTGGGACCCCTACCTCACACTATATACAAAAATTTTCTCAAAAAGGATCAAAGACCTAAATGTCAGAGCTATAGATATAAAACTCTTAGTTTTATAAACTAAAGTTATAAAACTCTTAGAATAGTCTTAAATCTTTGTGAATTTTGTTAGGCAATGGTTTCTTAGATATGACACCAAGAGCACAAGCAATAAAATAAATTATATTTCAGCAAAATTAAAACTTTTCTACAAACAAAAACATCAACTAAGTAAAAAGATAACCCACATGATGGCAGTATCATATATCTGGAAATCATATCTCTGTTAAGGGACTTGTACTTAAAGTATATAATGAACTCTTATAAATCAATAATATAAAGATAACTAATTTTTTTAATGGGCAAAGGATCTGAATAGACATTTCTCCAAAGAAGATAAACAAATGACCAATATGCATATGGAAAGATTCTTGACACCATTAGTCATCAAAAATTGGCAAATCAAAACACAGTGATCTACCACTTGATACCCACTACGATGGCTATAATCAAAATTACAGAAAATAACAACTATTGAGAAGGATTTGGAGAAATTGGTACCATCCTACACTGTGTTACTGGAAAACAGTTTGGCAGTTCCTCAGGAGGTTAAACATAAAGTTACCCAGCAATTTCACTTTCAGATATATACACATAAAAAATGAAAACATATGCCAAGCAAAGACTCATACATAAATATTCATAGCAGCATCTACACTAATAAAAGAGAAAGATGCAAATTAACCATCACTCCACCACTCTGCTATGCCCACAAGCCATACCCACCAGCCAATCAGGAGCGAGTATGCAAATTAACCCAACTGAGATGGCGGCGGCCATGGAGCTGGAGCGAGCAGGAGGCTTGGGTTGCCCCCGGTGATGGAGGAAGCCAAGCTTCCCACCTGCCCTGGCCGGCCCTGGGCTCCGCTCAAGGCTACAATTATAAGTTTCAATTATAGAAGATAAATAAACCCCAGATAACTGATTCCAGCCCACCCTGGCCTCCACTCAAAGAGGCGCAGGCTGGGAGCTTGGGTCGCCGGGGGGCCTTACCAGCCTGAAAACGGCCATCAGCTCCTCATCCAGGCTGGCCAGGCACCCCAGTTGGGACCCCCACCCTGAAGGGGGTGTGGCCAACCTGAAAACAGCCCTCAGCCCTTCACCCAGGCTGGCCACACCCCCATGGGGAGAGGGTCCCCACTGGGGGGCTTGACCAGCCTGCAAACAGCCATCAGCCCCTTACCCAGGCTGACCAGGCACCCCAGTGGGGACCCCCAACCTGAAGGGAGTGTGGGCAGCCTGAAAACAGCCCTCAGCCCCTCACCCAGGCTGGCCAGGCACCCCAGAGGGACCCCCAGCCGGCCATCACCCGTGCACCAGGCCTCTATCCTATATAATAAAATCCTATATAATAAAAGGGTAATATGCAAATTGACCCTAACAGCAGAACAACTGGGAATGACTGGTCACTATGACACACACTGACCACCAGGGTGCATATGCTTAGTGCAGGAGCTTCCCCCTGGTGGTCAGTGCACTCCCACAGGGGGAGCTCTGCTCAGCCACAAGCCAGGCTGACAGCTGCTAGCACAGTGGTGGTGGTGGGAGCCTCTCCCGCCTCCTCAGCAGCGCTAAGGATGTCCGACTGCAGCTTAGGCCTGCTCCCCGCTGGCAAGTGGACACCCCCCGAGTCTCCCGGGCTGCCAGAGGGATATCTGACTGCCAGCTTAGGCCCAATCCCCCGGGGAGTGGGCCTAAGCCAGCAGTTGGACATCCCCCGAGGGGTCCCAGACTGCAAGAGGGCACAGGCCAGGCTGAGGGACTCCCCCCCGAGTGCACAAATTTTTGTACACGGGCCTCTAGTTATTTATAATAGCCCAAAGTTTTATCAACTGATGAATGGCTAAACAAAATGTGGTATTTCCATACAATGGATTATTATTTGGCCATTAAAAAGAACAAAATACTGACACATGCTACAATATGGATGAACCTTGTAAACATTAGCATACTAAGTGAAAGATGCCTGTCATAAATGACTACGTAATGTGTGATTCCATTTATCTTAAATGTTCAGAAAATCTGCATACCCTGGATTAAGCAAAGTTATGTGGTTTCTTTACTGTAAAACTTCCTAAAACTTTTAATGAACTAATGTGCATTACAATGCTCCAAAAAGGTTTATATAGAATGCAGTGTTTGACCTGATTATTATGACCATCTATTAACATTTTTTGTAACACTAATGTTCTAAGGAAAAGCATTTAGGAAATGCTGAGGTAGCCCCCTCCTACATTTCTAGTCCTATTTCCCATTAATTTCCTTACATAAAGTGTCTGCTTAGGCCAAATAACTGTTAGTCTCCCTGAAACATGCTCAGTCTCAAGCACAATCCAAGATTTTATTCATTCTGTTTTACCCATATGGAATGCCCTTATCTCTCTGATGTCTATATATTTGTAATTTTTATTTACATAATTCATATATCTTAAAATTCACAATTTCAAAGTATACAATTCCATTGTTTAGAACATTCACAAAATTGTGCAACTATCACCATTACCTAACTCCAGAATATTTTCATCAGCCCAAAAAGAAACCCCATAACTATTAGCAGTCATTCCCCATTACCCCTCCCACAGCCCCTGGCAACCACCAATCTACTTTCTATCCCTATTTGCCTATTCTGGACATTTCATATAACCCTTGCATATCTAGATCCTACTCATATACCCTAAGACCATGTTTGTTTGTTCAGTCTTTTTTATTATTCATTCAGTTAAAATCACAGCATTGTCAGACACTGCCAGGTTGTGAATATGTAAGGTAGACGATACTTTGCCTTGAAGAAACTCCCAGCCTAGTAGAGGAGATAGACAACACTGTGTTATAAGTGCTATTGTAGTGCTGTGACCAAAGTGCCATAGGAACAAATTGGTGGGGATAATAACTTGTGGAGAATCAGGGAAAGCCTCACCAAGTTGGTTGCATTTGACCAGATATCGATTCATTTGTTCATTCATTGATTTATTCATTCAGCAAATACCTATTGTGCCCCTATCATGTACCAGGCACGGTGTTGGATTATGAGTATACAAAGATGAATAAGACAGATTCCTGTGCCTCAAGGAAATCAACAGTCTACAGGAGATAAATTACTAGTATATACAGTTTCAAACAACCTGATAAGTTGTGTTAGAAGAATTTAATACTTGGTATGGTAACAGAGAGATAGGAGTAACTAACTCTTTGTGAATTTGAAGAAAAAATAAAAGTTTACCAAGTGGATAAGGGGTTGGCATTTCAAGCAGAGAAACTAGACCTCTGTGCCAGCCTAATGCTCTTTTCTTTCACTGAACGATAATGCTTAATGCCTGTGTTGCTGACTAACCCTTAGTTATAAATCTTGTGTAGTCCTCCTTATGTGGAGATACCTTGTTTCTCCAAAGGCAGTATGTGTCCTTTAGGATAAGAGCTTTATCCTGTCCCTCTTAGCATCCTCATTTTCATAGTGTTTTATGCATTGTGGTTTTTTTAAATCCTCATCCAAAGATATGTTTTTAGTGATTTTTGGAGAGAGGAAGGGAGATGGAGGGAAAGAAACATCAACTGGTTGCCTCCTGTACATGCCCAACTGGGGATCGAACCCTCAACCTGGGTATGTGCCCTGATGGAATTGAACCCATGACCTTTCAGTGCATGGAATGACGCTCCAACCAACTGGGCCACACTGGCCAAGGCCATAGTAATTATTTCATAGATCCAAATGAGTGAATTACAGCTGAGACAACATCATTCACATTCTCAATGTCATTGACGGCTGTTTCCCCTTCCAACAACCTAAGACCTAGTGTATAGATGAAGGGCTTTAACATGGAATGAGCACATGGATGCTCCCTTTGTAGTCCATCTCCTGTATAAGAACTAAGAAAGTTGCTCCCTAAGACTAATCCTCTTCACTATTGAAAATCTTGTACTCATCCATGTTAAAGACACTCATATGGCAAAGGGACCATCTTAGAAATGTACCCTTTGTTCATAGCCAGGTAGATCTTGTCAACACTAAAAATTAATATTTACTTTTAAAATTATATTTAGTTTGTGTTAGGTAAAAACAGATTACCCTCCATAACCAATTTTTGCCTTAAAGGCAAGAACTGAGTTTTCCTGGAGAAGGAATTCTGTCTCAAGACTTTCACATAGAAATCCTGCCTAAGTTTCCAGCCTGCTGGCCTGCGACACAGATCTGACTCAAGATTGCAGCATCAACTCTTACCTGAATTTATAGCCCGTTGGCCTACCCTACAGATTTCAAACTTGCCAGCCCCCGCAATTATGCGGGCCAGTTTATTAAAATCAAAATCTCTCCCTCCCTGAGTCCCTCCCTCCCTCTCTCCTTCTCACGCATGTGTGTGTATGCAAAAAATAAAGATTAATGTAATTTATATTCCAAACACGTACTAATTTGGGTGAAGGAACTTAATAGATTCAATAAAACTGCTTCTTGACAAACTTCTCTGAAAATTAGAGGATTAGAGGTAGGTAT
Organism: Myotis brandtii; assembly: GCF_000412655.1. NCBI lineage: Eukaryota > Metazoa > Chordata > Mammalia > Chiroptera > Vespertilionidae > Myotis > Myotis brandtii. The sequence goes on along the minus strand of NW_005370950.1, from coordinate 555,341 downwards.
TAAGGAGATCATTGACTGAGGACAGGACCAAGGGAAGCCCCAAACAAAATACAGATTTTTCTCCTGCTTCAGGGAGACCAGGACTCAGTCCAGGATGGCCTCTTTGCTTCTCTGGTTTATGTCACTTCATGAAGTCTTGATCTGGAGCATTCTACATCTGACAAAGCTTCAAAGTGCTCTTCTGCTCTCCAGGCACATGATTGCTTGTGGAGACTGGGGCTCCTTCCTTGGTGTCACCAGAGCACCCATTATTATTTTTTAAATATATTTTTATTTATTTCAGAGAGGAAGGGAGAGGGAGAGAGAAATAGAAACATCAATGATGAGAATCATTGATTGGCTGCTTCCTGCATGCCCCCAACTGGGGATAGAACCCGCAACCCAGGCATGTCCCACTTGACTAGAATCGAACTTGAGACCTTTAAGACTGCAGACCGACACTCTAGCCACTGAGCCAAACCGGCTAGGGCAAGTACCCATTATTTAATAACAATGGGTTGCAGCACTGATATAGTCAGTGCTACAATGATTGTGATAGTATACCCACTGTTCTTGGATTTCAGGAAGGCTACCCAGAAATGGAGATTCTCTGGCTAATGATGATGTCCTGGAATATTGGAATATATATGTATGGCAGGAGAAAGTATGTATCTGCTGAAAAATGGTGTGGCCTGTCATTGCGTTTTCTTGACCACCTTGGCTCCCTCAAGAGAACCTATGAAACTCAGGTGAGGAGGGAGAGGCTAGAGGTGGATGGCAGGACTTATGGCAGAGAGGTTCTACCTGGGCTCTCAGTAAAGATCTGATGCTACTTTCCTTAGCTAGGAAAGGTTCTCGCTCATCGTTCCTCACAGTGGTTCAGTAGAACTGCAAGAGTGAGGGGACTGTAAACAGTAATTTCTTAGAGAAAATCAGGAAGGATGGTGAACAGGGGGAAACTTAGGGATAGCAAATGAAATCTAATTAAGACTGGGCTGTGGATAGGTACATCACTGTTAGTGCCAGTGCATGCAGGGAAGTACTGGCCTCTGTGAACAATGACTGTTTAAAAGGTATTTTCTCCAGGAACTATTCTGAGTTGCAGACTTCTAGGCCATTAAACTAACCAGGAGAGGCTTTAGTGGAGAAAAAGTCTAGTTACCAAATAAGAGCAAACGATTGTTTATGATTTAGGTATCTCCTCCCTTATAATAGCTGTCTGTCCCTAGAAAACGGGCCTAGTATGAATGGGGTCCCTCTTCCCCAAGAGTGTACTATATTTTCTCCTCAATGTGGCTCATGTTTGGGTTGTAGGGGTGGGGAATGTCTGGCCTGCAGGCCACATAAGGCCCGTGAAATCATTTGTTCTGGCCCTGCCAGAACAGGTGGGACTTGAAATTCAATAAATCTAGGAGCTTTTTTTTCATAGCAACATAAATTTATACTAAATGAATTAAATTAACAAAGGATGTTATAAATATCCAATGGCCCTTGGTAGAATAAAGGTTCTCCATCCCTGGGTTAGAGTATCATGCCATCACCATGGCTTGGGGAAGCTTTCCCACATATCCTTTCCCCTCTAGAAATCTATTTGCTATTCTTTTTTTCCAGGTAAATATCCTGTATAGTGAGCTGGTGGAAGCATTAAATAAAAACAAGGGCTCAATTTTTCATGAAGAGTGATAACTGCTGGAACAAGCCATGTGAGCAGGCCAGCTGACAGCAACTGGGAGAAGGTGCATGGTCTTGACACTTTGAATATCTAAATTATTGTTAAACTTTCTCTTATGTTTTTGTTTCTGATTTCTCGGGCCCTATTTTCATGTGGTTAAATAACATGTTCTAAAATAAAAGCATTTTGACTCTTACCACTGTCACCAGCTCATTTCTAGAGGACAAATGAATTTTCCAAAGTGATAAGAATTATATATTGAAATAGTCCATGTGAGAGGAAGATGATTCATGTCCCATATGAACAAAAAATAATATTCATACCAATCCAACACAGGTTGTCTTTTATTTCAGAAGTGCTCAAATTCCCAATACCAGAAGATAACAAGGAACCACAGGCTCTTCATCAGAAGGACCTTCATGGTCCTTGGGCCCAGCATTGATTGGATTCGTGAAATCTCTCTATGACATCCTTGAGAATTGATTGTCCAGTCTCTATCAGAACATGTCCTATGACAGGGAACTCACAAGATTGCTCTATATACCGTTTTGCTGTCCTATTGGCAAAAAGCCTTTCCTCATACTGAACAGGAATTTGTCTCCCTGTGACAAGTCTGCTCTCTCTGTCCCAGATGCCTGTTGGAGAACTGAAGACAGAGTCAGATCCCTCAACTGTTCCTCATACAGTGTAGTCACCTCACCTTCCAAGAGCCAAATCCTGTGTTCCAGTGAGGTCTGATGCACACAGTGTTCACAGCCTCATTCTGGCTAGACTTGCACTGTAAGATCACATTGACTTCCCCTTCCCCCCAGTTGTTTTATATTAACATTTTTAATTTTTGATTTTGAAGTACTTTTATACTGACAGAGAAGGTACAAGTAAGCACAAATAACACCCTTCACTCAGCTTCCCTATTTAACATTTTACCACATTGCCTTATCATTCTCTCTTTGTGTGTGTTTCTTTCTCAACCACCTGAGATTAATTTGCAGACATTTTGCTCCATTACCCCTTAATATCTCAGTATGTACAGTATTTACTAAAAACAGGGATACTCTTCTATATGACCACAGTACAACCATCAAAGTTAGGAAATAAACATTCATTTCTACCACTAATCTATAGATCACATTCAGATTTCACTGATTGTCCTAAAAAATTCCTTCATAAATTGCATTTGGTTATCATGTCTCATCTCCTGCAAACCAAAACAATTCCTCTCTTTCCTTATCCTTCATGAACTTGATACTTTTTTTAAAATAAGTCTTTATTGTTCAGATTATTACAGTTGTTCCTCTTTTTTCTCCCCATAGCTCCCCTCCACCCGGTTCCCACCCCACCCCATGTCCTTACTCCCCCCATTGTCCTCGTCCATAGGTGTTCGATTTTTGTCCAGTCTCTTCCCGCACCCCCC
>NW_005370950.1:549984-551688 GCF_000412655.1 Myotis brandtii | reverse complement strand
GGATTCTTTTTTCTTTTTGCTTTTCCAGTTGGGTGTTTTTTGCTTCTTCGTATTTCAAATCTTTTACTTGATTCTTGGGATCCTCTAGTCTGCTGTTGGATCTCTGTATATTATTCTATTTCAGTCAGTGTATGCTTAATTTCTAATTGGTCTTTTTTCATATCCTTGAGGGTCTCACTAAATTTCTCGGAGGTTTCTAGAAGATTCTTAAGTAACCTTATAACCGTGGCTTTGGACTCTATATCCAGTAGTTTGCTTTTCTCCATTTATTTTTTTAACAGCTTTATTGAGATATAATTCACATACCATATACTTTCTTATCCATATACAGTGTACAATTCAATGGTAGTATTATCATAGAGTTGTGCATCCATTCATCATAATAATTAATTAGATGATTTTCATCAATAAAAAAAAAACAACAACACAAAGCTCAACACCTTTTAGCCATCATTCCCAATCTCTCCATCACCTCCAGCCCTGGGAAGCATTCATCTTTTTGTCTCTCTAGATTTGCCTATTCCAGACATTTCACATAAATGGAATCACATGATACGTGGTCCTTTCCACTCAGCCTCAGAGTGAGCAACAACATCGGACCAGATTGGAGGACATTCACAGGGTTGACCATTGGCAGCTGTGCTGTGGCCTCTAGTTGAGATATAATTCACATACCATATACTTTCTTATCCTTATTAGAATGTACAATTCAATGGTAGTATTATCATAGAGTTGTGCATTCATTCATCATAACAATTAATTAGAACATTTTCATCAATAAAAAACAACACCACAAAACTCAGCACCTTTTAGCCATCACTCCCAATCTCTCCATCACCTCCAGCCCTGGGAAGCATTCATCTTTTTGTCTCTCTAGATTTGCCTATTCCAGACATTTCACATAAATGGAATCACATGATACGTGGTCCTTTTTGACTGGTTTCTTTTACTTTACATATGTTCGTCCATTCTGTAGCAGTACTCCATTCTTTGTGGCGATATAATCGTTCATTATATGGATATACCACATGTTATATTTACTGGTTCATCACTTGATAGAATTTGGGTTGTTTCTGTGTTCTGGTTATCATGAATATTGCTGCTATCAACATCTGTACAGTTTTGTGTGGACACCTTTTCTTTTCTTTGGGGTATATAGTTGGAATAGAATTGCTGATCATATGGGAATTCTCTGTCTAGTCATTTGAGAAACTGCCAGGTTGTTTTAAAAACCAAAGGCACCATTTCATATTCTGCAAGACCCTAAAAATATATATTTCTGGCCAATCTAATCAAAAATAGGTATAATTTTGTAAATTTTCATTTACACAGCACAACTATTGATATGTTGACTGTTGTCATTTTTTACGTGACAGCTTAAGGGAAAAAAGGTCAGTGCCCCTGACTAAATAGTCAGGTTTCCATGTTTTACACATTCTTGCAACACACTGATTGAAAATTGCTGCCATAGGACAATTTCCAGACACTTGAAATTCTTTAATAATGTCAATCAGTTTTGCTTGTTTTACTGGGGAGAGGCTATGGAGCTTCTCATGCTTTCAAGTGGAACCAAATAATTTTTTTTAACATAAAAGTAGTCTTATAAATTATTATTTTTAAAAATTTTTAATTTTATTGTTTAAAGTATAACAGATAGTATTACATATGTCTCCTTCCCCCCCCCATTAACCTTCCCCCTGCCTT
>NW_005370950.1:544987-546531 GCF_000412655.1 Myotis brandtii | reverse complement strand
CCCATTGAGTATGATGTTGGCTGTAGGTTTGTCATATAGGGCTTTTATTATGTTGAGGTATGATTCCTCTATTCCAACTTTGCTGAGAGTTTTTATCAAGGAAGGGTGTTGGATTTTGTCAAATGCTTTTTTTTTAGTTTGTTTATATGATGTATCACATTTAATGATTTGTGGATATTGGACCATCCTTGCTTCCCTGGAATAAATCCCACTTGGTCATGGTTTATGATCTTTTGAATGTACTGCTGGATCTGATTTGCTAAGGTTTTGTGGAGGATTTTAGCATCTATGTTCATCAAGGATATTGGGCTGTAGTTCTCTTTTTTTAAGGTGTCTTTATCTGGTTTTGGGATTAGGGTAATGCTGGCTTCATAGAAAGAGCTTGGAAGTGTTACTTCCTCTTAAATTTTTTGGAATAGTCTGAGAAGGATAGGTTTTATTTCTTCTTTCAATGCTTGGTAGCACTCCCCTGTAAAGCTGTCCTGACCAGGGCTTTTGTTTGCTGGAAGATTTTTTTATCGCTGTTTCAATTTCTTTGGTAGTTATCGACCTATTCAGGGTTTTTGACTCTTGGTTGAGTTTTAGGAGCTTGTATTTTTCTAAGAATATGTCCATTAAATGTAAGTTGCCCATTTTGTTGGAATAGAGTTGTGGGTCATGTTTTCTTATCCACTCAGCTGCCCTATGTCTTTTGATTGGGGCATTTAATCCATTAACATTTAATGTTATTATTGATAGGTACTTGTTTGTTGCGATTTTTATTCTTTACGCCTGTGTTCCTTCTTCACTTCCTATTTCTTCTTTAGCATTTCTTGCATTGCTGTTTTGGTGGTAATAAACTCCCTTAGTCCTTTTTTGTCTGTGAAGCTCCTGATTTTGCCCTCAATTTTGATTGATAGCCTTTGGATACAGTATTCTTGGATTCAGACCCTTCCTTTGCATGACTTTGTGTATTTCATTCCATTTCTTTCTTGCCTGATGTGTTTCTGTTGAGAAATCAGTCACTAGTCTAATGTGGGATCCTTTTTAGGTAACTTTCTATCTGTCTCTGGCCGCTTTTAAGCTTTTTACTTTGTCATTGGTGTTTGCCAATTTAATTATAATGTGCCTTGGCGTTGGTCTTTTGGGGTTCATTTTGTTTGGGACTCTGTGAGCTTCTTGGATTTGTGTGAGTTTTTTCTTCCCTATATCAGGGAAGTTTTCTGTCATTATTTCTTCAAACAGATTTTCTATTCCTTGCTCAGTTTCTTCTCCTCCTGGTACCCCTATTATGTGGATGTTGTTTTGTTTCATGTTGTCCCAAAGTTCCCTTAAGCCCTCCTCCTTTTTAAAAATTTTTTTTTCTAGATGCTTCTCTGCTTGGGTATTTTTTCCTACGTTGTATTCTAGCTCACTGATGTAGTCCTCTGCTTCTTCTAGTCTACTGTTGATGCTTTATATTGAGTTCTTTATAGCAGCGATGTCATTTTTCATTTCTTCTTGGTTCTTCTTCCTTTCCTCTTAGTTCTTACACATATTGTTGAATTTGTCTTCCATTCTTTTCA
>NW_005370950.1:537867-543933 GCF_000412655.1 Myotis brandtii | reverse complement strand
TTCACTTCCTCTACTCTTCTGTTTGGCACGCCTTTTTCCTGTCAGGTAGTCAGGACAGTAATGAAGTTCCTTGCGTTCCACTGATCCTCTGTGTTGTAAGCCACAGTCCTGATTTTCAAACAGGCAGTATTTCTTTGTTTCCCAGACTGCCTCTATTTGTGTTTACAGAAGAGTCAATTTGTAATTCAGCCCCTGGGTGGCAGTGTTTTTGGATTGATCTCGGGGCTATAAGTCCTCTCTAGCCAGTATTTAGGTTCTGTTTTCCCTGTCACACTTAATATTGGTTTGGGAGAATCGACTGCCCCAGTCCTGGTTCCCTGATTGTTACTCCCTGCTCTGATCCCCAGGTTCCACAAAAACAACTTTCCCCTGCAGTCTCTTAGAGTGTCCCCGATTGGGTGATCCTAAGTATTGGGTTTAGTAATCAAAAGCAAGGCTGTAAAGAGAAAAAAAGAGCCAGAGTAAGTGCTCGAGCTCACAACTTTTACCGTCCAGCTCTGCACACAATTCTCCAAATGTCTCTTCCGCACATCCTATTTCCCCTGGCACGAAGCAGCTGGCACACTGGTAAAATCCGAGGCTGCCTTTTTGCGCCCATTCCAGCTATGAGCTGATTTTTAGAGTTCCCTTCTGCCAGCAGCCCTGCAGATCCCCTTCCACACTTGCAGTTTCACGCTGGCCCCAATGGCCGTGGACTTTGTGAGGCACAGACTTCCCCCATGCACATTCCTCTCTCCAACCTGGATTGCAGACCTCACCTTCCCCTAGGCAAAATCTGACCTTTCCGTGAGGAGGAGCAGGGCTCATCTGAGTCTACATATTCGCACTGCTTGAGATCCAGTGTTTCTGGGTTCGTAGCTGGTCCCTGGGTTCTATGGTTGCAGGGTCCCTAGATGTATATGCTTCCGATAAAAACCACTATCCCCTTCCAGATGGTGCAGTCTCCGCAACAGAGCTGGCCGCTCCGGGAGAGATTTCAGCAGCAGTGGAGGCTGCCTGGTTAGGGGAGCCCAGTCCAGCAGTCTCCAACAGTCCCCTGGAGTATAGCCATTGCCCACCCACAAATTTACACTCTCCGTACATCCACACCCTCTCCTTTCATTCTCTCACACACTATCTTGCAGTCTGCCTTCCCATTGGCAGCCATCTTCTCCATCTCTCCATTTCTTTCATTTGTGACATGTTTCTTTGTCTCCTCATTTTGGCTGCTTCCCTGTGTTGATAGAGTGGCTTTGTGTGCTAGGTGTCCTATAGCGCCCGGTGGCTCAGCCTCCCCAGTCACCTGAAGTGGACGCTCTTGGTGCACCCCTTTGTGAGCTGTGTGCACAGTCTTGTTGTAGTTAAGCCTTGATTGCTATTGGTCTCACTGGGAGGAATTGACCTCCAGGCCAATTGGCTGTGAGGACCAGTTGTGTCTACAATGGGAGAACGCTGTGCTGAAAACACCCTTATGGGGCAGGACTTGCTTCAGTGGGGCTTTGGTGCTCACTGAGTCTGCCCCTGGAGTGTGTCTCTTATGGATCTGAAGAGTTGTAATCTGGTGTGGTCTCACTCTGACCACTGGGTACACTGGATCTTGGATCTCCAAGGAGGTGCAAAGTCAGCCACTGCCTGAGGCCACCCAGCAGGAGCTACAGAGAGATCTGAAGATTCCTCCTCTTTGTTTGGGGTTTGAAGGTGCCCAAATGAGGCACAGCTATGAAGCAATGCAGGCTGCTGACCAGCCTTAAGCCTTCTTTTGGAAGCTCTGGGGTTCTTTGACCCAGCTGCAGTTTGTTAGGTTTTAGATTGCAAAAGAACAGGCCATTCATATGCAAAAACCTCTGTGCCCAGCTTGGGTGGGGTTGTAAATTGGGTAGGGCGGGGTTTCAGGGAATCACAGGGTGTTGCAAACAGCAATGGTTGCCCGTCAGCCCTGCCCCGGATAGGTCCCTGGGTCTCTGTGTCCTGTGGCCCTGTGCAGGAACAATGAACGCTGCGAACAGAGTACAGGCTAACTACTTTGTAGCAGGAACCTCAACTTGGATATATCTGATGTTTCCTTTCCTAATGATTAGATTCAGTTGATGCATTTTGAGTAGGCATACCACAGAAGCTATATGTTCTTCTCAGTGCAGCATACCAACAGGTTCATAAGGTCAGTTTGTCACATTACTGGTTAAAGTTAACATGGTGTCTACCAAGTGCCTAGTAATTGATAAGCAATTTTGAAGTACTTTCTGGAAGATACTTTGAGACTAAATATCCTGTTTCTCATTAAACTTTTCACTCACTAGTTTTAGCATCCATTGATGATTCTTGCCTGAATTAATTTTTACTGTGATGGTTGCTTAAATGTACATTTTCAAATTTCCATCATTCTCTTTATTTATTAGTTGGCATTTGTTAGGTGGAGCATTTACTTCCCCCCCACTTATTTATTCATTTTTTTTAATATTTTAGTATTTAGAACGAAGGGAATTAAATTCCAAGTGAAGGAAATCTCAGAAAATTCTCAGGAAAAGTCAGAATCCAAAATTCATGTATTCATTCAACTAGGAATACATCAATGAAAAAGCCAGGAAAAAAAGTCCCTGCACTCAGAGAACTTACATTCTAGTGGTCATAATGTTAAGCATTATGATCTTGGGCACAAACATCTGTTTATTGAAATGGTGAGATAGGAAGGGCTTAAATTTCAGAAAGGCTGAGAGATTCAGGTGGCTTTCATCTGGCGATAGGAAGCTACCTTAGATTCTTGATCAGGAAGTGCTATCTTAATGAGTTATAATCCACTATTATCATTATTTTGATTCTCAAAGCTGGCTCCCATGTCTTTGAACACTTCCTTACTTTGTGAAACCATCAGATATCCCAGACTCATCTTGTATTTTCCCTGCCCTAGCACTGGAATCCTTTTAATGGAGAATTGTAGTCAGTGCCCAAGATCTGTACTCATGGCTACTGGAGTGCCATTGTTTCTATGACTTCTCAGTGGACAGAACTAGGAAAAACAGGTACTTGCATACACACACACACACACACACACACACACACACACACACAAAACCAAGTTCATTACTGACACATCATTTCTAATCTAACATCAGAAGGTTTATGCTAGCCTTCCTCTCTTTCCATATTTGTAACTCTCTTCCAATATTAAGAAACTTTGCTCCTATTAACCTCAAATATTCATTTATTTTCTCCATATCCCTGTTTGAGAATGATCTCCCAGCCATGCAGCTGTCTGTTTGGTCCTAACCCCACAGTGACCAGGAGGGCTGCCCCTCTGGCCCAAGCCCTGACAAACAGTCTGTCCAAGTCATGAGCTGAGTCCCCAGCCCAGCTAGCAAGCAAGCTGAGTCCCTAGCTGAGCCCTTGGCAAGGGGAAGGACAAGGGACCATATTCGCGTTTAACGGGGCATTTCATAATGTTCTCTAACTGTACTTATTGTTAATTCTCTGCTGCCTTCACCTTAGTTTATTTCTACTTAGCTTTGAGAAGATTGTTTTAGTTTCTCACAGAAACCTTCCCTGACCAGGTCATGTTCTCTTGTTATATGCTCTCTAAGCACTGTCTTATTTTTCACAGTTTGTAAATATATACTTATTTGTGGACTAATTTGAGGAATATCAATCTCCCTCAATAGTCTTTAAGTTCTGTAAGGGCAGACAGTATGTTATGCTCACTACTGTATACCACCAGGCTCTAAGACAGTGCCTGGCACTTTCAATAGATAGTTTTTTTAAAGAATTAATGAAAGCCTCTCAGTATTATTTTCACATGCACTGCCATTAATTAATGTCTCTGCTTGTACTCCCAGGGGTTTTTTTTTTATAAATCCAATATTTATTTTTAATTTTTCACTTATAGTGGAACCTCAGTTCTCAAACTTAATTTGTTCTGGAAGGCAGTTCGAGAAGCAATTTGTTTGAAAACCAAATCATTTTTCCCATTGGAAATAATGTAAATTGAATTAATCTGTTCCAGACCCCCAAATGAGTCCCTGTTTTAACCTTTCTTATATACAGTACATATCTAATGTACTGTTTGATCTACAAACAAACACTTCTTTTATTAAATTTATCGAACCACCCCTACTAGCCTTAAACGAATGAATCACTTTCAGCACTTGTTCTAGGGATGTCTTTCAGGAGGTCAGTATGCAGTATCTTTGCATTTTCACATGTCATTGCTTCCGAAATGCGATCACCAGTTAACAGCTTTTTATTTATCCAAATCAACATTTTTTTCTACCTCTTGAATTGCCTGTGATCATAAAAGCCCAATTGCCTGTTACCCTTTGTAACATCTGCAATCTTGATGTCCTCTTTATGTGTTAAAATTGTGCTAGTGGTATATTTCACCAGTAATGAAAATATTCACAGCATAACTTCCTGAAATGTTAACAACATATGGTTTAGCAGTAAACTGACTCATACTCATGCATTCTCTCCTTTGTTTGTTGCCTGAGAGACACATGACTGATCATACAGGTATCAGCATGAAAGGGTTGTCAGGTCAAGAACCGAAATTTTGTTCAACAACCAAGACAATTTTTCCATGACCAACTTGGTCGAAAATTGAATTGTTCAAGATGAGAGATGTTTGAGAACCAAGTTTGACTGTACACTTTACTTTCAGTGTGATTTTGTATTGGTTTCAGGGGTACAGCATAGTGATTAGACAAACATATACTTTACAAAGTGTTCTCTTTGATATTTCCAGTGCCCACCTGGCACCATACATAGTTACCTTAATATTGTTGACTATCTTTAACTTTACATTCCTGTAACAATTTTGTAACCACCAATTTTTACTTCTTAATCCTTTCACATCTTTCAGCCAGTGCCCCAACTCCCCTCGCCTATGGCAATCGCCAGTCGCCAGTCTGGTCTCTTTGTCTATGAGTCTGTTTCAATGTTGTGTGTTTCTTTATTTTGTTCTTTAGATTACACTTATAAGTGAAATCATATGGTATCTGTATTTCTCTGGTTGAATTATGTCACAGAATAATATCCTCAAGTTCATCCATACTGTCACAAATTGTAAGATTTCATTATTTTTTATGGCTGAGTAATATTTAATTGCATATATGTACCCCAACTTTTTTATACACTTGTCTGTTGATGGGCACTTGGGTTGCTTCCATATCTTGGCCTACTATAAATAAGGCTGCATTGCACCCCTTCCAAATAAATGTTTTTGGGTTTCTTTGGAAACCCAGAAGTGGAATCACTAGGTCATAGGTAGTTCCATTTTTAATTTTTTAATATATATTTTTATTGATTTCAGAGAGGAAGGGAGAGGGAGAGAGAGATAGAAATATCAATAATGAGAGAGAATCATTGATCAGCTGCCTCCTGCACGCCCCCTACTGGGAATCGAGCTCGCAACCCAGGTATGTGCCCTTGACTGGAATCAAACCTGGGACCTTCCAGTTCGCAGTCCAATGCTCTATCCACTGAGTCAAACCAGCTAGAGCATTTTTCTTTTCTTTTTTTTTTTAGGGCCCTCCATACTGTTTTTCTTTTTCTTTTTTATTACTATTTTATTTTTTATTTTTTTAATCTTTATTGTTCAGATTATTACAGATGTTCCTCTTTTTTCCCCATAGCTCCCCTCCACCTGGTTCCCACCCCAACCCAGGCCCTCACCCCCGCCCGCCACTATCCTCATCCATAGGTATAAGCTCTTTGTCCAATATCTTCCTGCACCCCCACACTCCCTGCCCCCCGAGAATTGTCAGTCCGCTCCCTTTCCATGACCCTGATTCTATTACCTTCACCAGTTTGTTCTGTTCATCAGACTTTTTTATTCATTTGATTTTTAGATTCACTTATTGATAGGTATGTATTTGCTGTCACTTTGTTGTTCACAATTTTTATCTTTATCTTTTTCTTCTTCTTCCTCTTCTTAAAGAATAACCTTCAGCATTTCATATAATACTGGTTTGGTGGTGATGAACTCCTTTAGATTTTTCTTGTCTGTGAAGTTCTTTATCTGACCTTCAATTCTAAATGATAGCTTTGCTGGGTAGAGTAATCTTGGTTGTAGGTTCTTGCTATTCATCACTTTGAATA
>NW_005370950.1:516828-530217 GCF_000412655.1 Myotis brandtii | reverse complement strand
GACCAGCTGTGTCTACAATGGAAGAGCTGCTGTGCAGGAGACACCCTTATGGGGCAGGACTTGCTTCAGTGGGGCTTTGGTGCTCACTGAGTCTGCCCCTTGAGTGTGTTGCTTATGGATGTGAAGAGTTGTAATCTGGTATGGTCTCACACTGACCACTGAGTACACTGGCTTTTGGATCTCCAAGGAGGTGCAAAGTCAGCCACTGCCTGGGCCGCCCAGCAGGAGCTACAGAGAGATCTGCAGATTCCTCCTCTTTGTATTGGGTTTAGAAGTGCCCAGACGAGGCCCAGCTGTGTAGCAAGGCAGGTTGCTGCTGCCAGATTGATTGCTTTGGGGCTCTCTGATCCAGCTGCTGCCTGTTTGACAGGTTTTAGGCTGAGAAAGGACAGGCCATTCATATGCAAAAGCCGCTGTGCACAACTTCGGTGGGGTTGTAAATTGGGTGGGGCGGGGTCTCAGGGAATCACCAGGGCGGAGCAAACAGCAATGGCTGCCAGTCAGCCCTGCACCGGAGAGGTCCCAGTGCAGGACTAATGACTGCTGCGAGCACCTCTGTCTGAAAGAAAGCCACCCTCACGTTCCTGTCCCAATGCCAAACAGTCCAGTTTCTCCCTGTATGTGTCTGGGTACCCCATAGTCTCGCCCAGAACTGGAGTTCAGAGCAAGCAGGAGCTTGTATCTCCCTCCCAATTAAAAAAGCAGCGCACCCATGTGCCAGCCCGTTTTACGCCTCCTCACCACCTACCAGTCTCAATGCACTTTCTTCTTTACCTCTTTAGTTGTAGAACTTCCACTCAGCCAGCTTTCCCGCGGTTCTGGATGATAGTTGTTCTGACGTTTAGTTGTAATTTTGATGTGGTTGTGAGAGGCAGCAAGTACAGGTGTTTACCTATGCTGCCATCTAGGTTATCCTCCATACTGTTTTCATAGTGGCTACACCAGTCTGCATTCCTACCAACAGTACAAAAGGGTTCCCTTTTCTGTACAACCTTGCCAAAAATTGTTTGCTGATTTATTAATAATAGCCATTCTGACAGGTGTGAGGTTTTAATTTTCATTTATTTGATGATTAGTAATGTTAAGCATCTTTTCATATGTCTACTGACCATCTGTATTTCCTTCATAGAGAAGTGTCTATTCAGATCCTCTGCCTATTTTTTAATTGGATTGTTTACTTTCTTGGTGTTGAGTTGTATGAGCTCTTTATAAATTTTGGATATTAATTCATTATCAGATATGTATTGGCAATTATGTTCTCCCATTTAATAGGTTGTCTTTTCAATTTGTTGATGGTTTCCTTTACTGTGCAAAAACATTTTAGTTTGATGTAGTCCCATTTGTTTATTTTTTCTTTTGCTTTCCTTGTTCAAGGAGATATATCAGAAAAAAATTATTGCTAAGAAAAATGTCTGAGATTTTACTGCCTATGTTTTCTTCTAGGAGTTTTATGGTTCTGAGTCTTACACTTAAGTCTTCAGTCCATTTTGAATTTATCCTTGTGTACGGTATAAGAAGGTGGTCTAGTTTCATTGTTTTTACAAGTGTCTGTCCAATTTTCCCAATACCATTTATTGAAGAGACTGTCTTTATCCTATTGTATGTTCTTGTCTCCTTTGTCAAATATTAGTTTACTATAAAGGTGTGGGTTTATTACTGGGCTCTCCATTCTGTTCCATTGATCTATCTGTCTGTTTTTATGCCAGTACCATGCTGTTTGATTACTATTGCCTTGTAGTATAGTTTGACATCAGGTAGTGTGATACCTCCAACTTTGTTCTTCTTTCCCATGATCACTGTGGTTATGCGGGATCTTTTCTGGTTCCATATAAATTTTTGCATTATTTGCTCTAGTTTTGTGAAATGTGCCATTGGAAACTTGATAGAAATTGTACTTAATTGAATCTATAGATTACTTTGGATAGTATGGACATTTTAGTAATGTTAATTTTTCATATCCATGAGCACAGTATATGCTTTCATTTAATTGCATCTTCTTCAAATTTTTTCTTCATTGTATTATAATTTTCCAAGTACAGGTCTTGGTTAAATTTATTTCTAGGTGTTTTTTTAAGCAATTGTGGGATTGTTTTCATAGTTTCCCTTTCTGATAGTTCATTATTGGTATATAAAATGCAACCAATTTCTGAATATTTATTTTGCACCATACTACTTTACTGAATTTATTTATCAGTTCTATTAGTTCTTTGGCAGAATCTTTAGAGTTTTCTATATACAGTAGCATGTCATCTTCAAATAATGACAGTTTTACCAATTCCTTTCCAATTTGCAAATCTTTTAATTTTTTCTTCTTGTCTGATTGCTGTGGCTAGGACTTCCAGTACTATGTTGAATAAGAGTGGTGGAAGTTGTAAATCCTGTCTTTTTCCTGATCTTAAGGCAGGGGTGGAACCTTTTTTCTGCCAAGGGCCATTTGGATATTTATAAAATCATTCACAGGCCATACAAAATTAGCAACTTAAAAATTAGCCAGCTATACTTGGTCAAGTATTTAATTAACTCACCCCTAATATACCTTGGCAGGACCAAACCAAATGATTTTGCCGGCCTTATACGACCTGCTGGCCAGACATTCCCCACCCCTGTCTTAAGGGAAACACTTAGTTTTTCCAAATTTACTATGATGTTAGCTGTGTTCTTAGTCTTTATTATGTTAAGATATGTTTTCTCTATTCTCACTTTCATGAGAGTTTTTGTCATAAATTGGTGCTGGATTTTATCAAATGCTTCTTCTGCATCTATTGATATGATCATATTATTTTTATCCTTCATTTTATTTATGTGGTGTGTCACATTGACTTGTGGATAGTATAGGAACCTTGCATCTCAAGAATAAATTTCATTTAATTTTGGTGTATGATTTTTTTAAGTTATTCCTGGATTTGGTTTGCTAATATTGTGTTGAGGATTTTTATATCTGTGTTCCTCAGGCATACCGGCCTATAATTTTCTTTCTTTGTAGTGTCTTTATCTAGTTTTGGAATTGGGATAATGCTGGCCTCATAAAATGGGATTGAGAGTCTTCCCTCCTCTTGAATTGTTTGGAATAGTTTGAGAAGGATAGGTGTTAGTTCTTCTTTGAATGTGTTTTTTCTGTTCAATATTCTTTTTTATTTTATTTTTATATTGTTTAAAGTATTACATAAGTCTCCTTTTCCCCTGATTGACCCCCTCCCCAGCCACTTCCACCTCCCAGGACAAGCCCCCACCACCCAAGTGTCTGTGTCCATTGGTTATGCTAATATGCATGCATACAAGTCCTTTGGTTGATCTCTTATCCCCCCACCTCACCCCGAGACTCCTCCCCTGTCTTCTCTATGAGGTTGGATGGTCTGTTCAGTGTTTCTTTGTCTCTGGATCTATTTTTGTTCATCAGTATATGTTGTTCATTATATCCCACATATGAGTGAGATCATGTGATACTTATCTTTCTCTGACAAGCTTATTTCACTTAGCATAATGCTCTCTGGGTCCATTCATGCAGTTGCAAATGGTAAAAGTTCCTTCTTTTTTATAGCAGCATAGTATTCCATTGTGTAGATGTACCACAGTTTCTTAATCCACTCATCTGCTGATGGGCATTTAGGCTGTTTCCAAATCTTAGTTATCATAAATTATGCTGCTATGAACACAAGGGTGCATATGTCCTTTCTGATTGGTGTTTCTGGTTTCTTGGGATATATTCACAGAAGTGAGATAACTAGGTCGAATGGGAGTTCCATTTTTGGTTTTTTGAGGAATCTCCATACTGTTTTCCACAATGACTTTACAAGTCTGCATTCCCACCAGCAGTACACAAGAGTTCCTTTTTCTCCATATCCTCACCAGCACTTGTCATTTGTTGATTTGATGATAGCCATTCTGACAGGTGTGAGATGGTGCGTCATTGTGTTTTGATTTGCATCTCTTGGATGATTAGCGACTTTCAGCATGTTTTCATACGTCTCTTGGCCTTGTGTATGTCCTCTTTTGAAAAGTGTCTATTTAGGTCCTTTGTCCATTTTTTGATTGGGTTGTTTATCTTCCTTTTGTTAAGTTGTATGAGTTCCCGGTAGATTTTGGAGATTAAACCCTTATCGGAGATAGCATTGGCAAATGTTCTCCCATGCAGTGGGCTTTCTTGTTGTTTGGTTGATGGTTTCTTTTGCTGTGCGGAAGCTTTTGATTTTGATGTAGTCCCATTTGTTTATTTTCTCCTTGGTTTCCATTACCTTAGGAGCTGTATCCGTAAAGATATTGCTACGAGAGATGTCTGATATTTTGCTGCCTATAGAGTCTTCTATGATTTTTATGATTTCCCATCTTACGTTTAATTCCTTTAACCATTTTGAGTTTATTTTTGTGTATTGTGTAATCTCCCCTGCCGGCCTGATTGCCCCTAACTGCCTCGGCCTCGGCCCCCACCACCATGGCTTTGTCCGGAAGGAAGTCGGACATCCGGAAAATGGCCAGTTGACCCGGTCTAATTAGCATATTACCCTTTTAGTAGTATAGCTAGATTATATAGGATAGGATTGCTTAAATAGGGGGGAGCATTTTTCAGCAGGAGGAGATGCTCTTGGCAGACAAAAACACATAATCCCTATATCTGGACTGATAGCCAGCCATATGCACTATACTGCCAAACCGGTCATTAAAAAATTGAACCACTTTCTTACACCTTACACCAAACAGCTGTTGCCCTTAAAACCCCTCCTCTGCCCCCACCTTAGGTTCTGCCTTTGCAGTTCACCCAGATTAGGTTCTGATTGGTCAGTTTCTATGCCAGTCAGCGTCAAAAGCTCTGCCTCCTAGGCAGCCATTGGCTCCTGGCACTTCACTCAGATTTGGTTCCGATTGGTTGGTTTCTATGCCAGTCAGCATCTCCGGGCCTATCTCTGGGCCTGACCAAAGAGGCAGGGCTGATCATCAGCCTCTTCCTAGTCCCCCCCAACCCCCACCCCCCAGAGGCCTGCAGAGAAACAGAGGCATAACTGCTGGCAAAGCGGGGAGAGAAAGAGAGAGGCAATGGCTGATCAACACCTGCCACGGAGGCTGGGGATCAGACCCTTCCTCTCTCTCTGCAGGCCTCTCTCTGGCCCTGATCCGCAGCCCCCTCAGCAGTCAGTGCTGGGTCACTGCACTGGCACCAGCTGCAGTCAGTGCTGGGTCACCACGGCAACCCAGCACTGACTTCCAGTGTTCCTCCAGCCTTGGTCGTTGTGGCCGTTGTGGACCCTGGCTCTTTATATATGTAGATAATGTTCTTCTTTGTCTCTTATTATAACCTTTGTTTTAAAGTTCATTTTTTCAGATATAGTATTGCTACCCAAGCTTTCTTAAAATTTTCATTTGCATCAAATTTTTTTTATGCCTTTACTTTCAGTGTGTGTCTTTAATTCTGAGGTAGGTCTCTTGTAGATAGCATATATATGGATGTTAGTTTTTTATACATTCAGGAACCCTATGTATTTGATTGGAGCATTTAAGCCATTTTCACTTAAAGTGATTATTGATAGGTATGTATTGTCATTTTATTCTTTAGAACTATGTTCCTCTTTTTTTTCTTTCTTCTTAAAGAAACCCCTTTAACATTTCTTATAATACTGGTTTTATGGTGATGCACTCTTTTAGCTTTTTCTTGTCTGGGTAGCTCTTTATTTCTCCTTCAATTATACTAGTAAATGATAGCCTTGCTGGGTAGAGTAGTCTTGGCTCTAAATCCTTGCTTTTCATCACTTTGATTATATCATGCCAATCCCTTCTGGACTAATATGTTTCTGTTGAGAAATCAGCTAACTTACCTTATGGGAGCTCCTTTATAGGTAACTTTCTCTTGCTGCTTTTAAATTTTTCACTTTGTCTTTAACCTTTGGCGTTTTAATTGTGATGTATTTTGGTGTGAGCATCTTTGGGTTCATCTTGTTTGGGACTCTCTGCTTCCTGGGTCTGTGTGTCATCTTCAAAAGGTTAGGGATGTTTTCAGTCATTATTTCTTCAGATAGGTTCTCATTCTCTCTCTCTCTCTCTCTCTCTCTCTCTCTCTCTTTCTGGTGCCCCTATGATATAGATGTTATTACACTTTCTGTACCAGAGGTCCCTTAGAGTATTCTCATGTTCTTAAATTATTTTTTCTTCTTGCTGCTCTCAATGGGTGTTTTCTGCTACCTTGTCTTTCAAATAACTGATTTGAACCCAGGTTTCAGCTAACCTAATTGTTCATTCATTCTAGTGTATTCTTCATTTCAATTACTGTATTCTTCTTTTCTGACTGGTTCTTTTTTATGGTTTCTATGTCCTTTTTATGTTTACTATCTCTTTGTTTAAGTTCTCACTGAGTTCATTCATTCTTCCCCTATGTTCCTTGAGCATCCTTATAATCATTGTGTTAAACTCTGTATCTGGTTCATTGCTTGCCTCCATTTCATTTTGTTCATTTTCTGGGTATTCTCCTGTTCTTTCACTTGGGGCATGTTTCTTTGTTTCCCCATTTTGGCCTACTCTCTGTATTTGTTTTGTGTATTAGGTAGATCTGCTATGTCTCCCTGTCTTGGTAGGGTGGCCTTATGTAATATGTGTCCTGTGGAACCTAGTGGTGAAGTCTACCTGATTACCTGAGCTGAGTGCTCTGGGAATTTACCTTGTGTGGGTTATGTGACTCTTCCTCTTGTAGTTAAATTTTTATTGATGTTGGCCCTTGCATGCTTGGGATTGAGCCTCAGCTGGTTCACTGTGAGGATTGACCCACTGCTGTGCAGATGCTGACCACACAAGCAGAAATCACCTCAGCAGGCTGTGATGCCTGCCAAGATCTACCTTTGGATATGTTGCTTGTGAAACTAATTGGATCCTGCTCTGATGTGATCTGAAGCCCATCACCAGGTGTGTTGGTTCTGGGACCTCTTGTGGGGACTCCAATGCTGTTCAATGTCAGATGCTGCTGTGGCTGGCCCTGGCCATTTGTTTGGAGCTACATGGCGATCCACAGTTTGTGGCACTGCCTCTGCTAGAAGTGGGTATGCACGGGAAGCATCAAGATGCACACCAAGGCTGGCTTCCACCAGCACTAAGCCTGGGGGCAGGTCAGCAAAAGGCCCAATACACTTTGAGATCTGCCTCTGCCTGCCTTCACCTGATGACTGCCTATTCGGCTAAGTCACTGAAAGAGCCTCTGACTGTACATGAGTAGTGTTTCTCAAATTGATACAGATTCGATCTTGGTGCTAGTGCTGGGTCTGAGGCCACTCAGCAAGAACTCTAGGGTACACCAAGGCCAACTGCCACCTGCCATATGCCCATAAACCTTTGTGGTGGGGCAGGGTTTCAGGGATTTGTCAAGTGAAGCCAGCAGAGTTCATCAGCCCAAGCAGACCAAGATTTGGCTGTGTGAAAGGAAGGCTTTGCACAGGAATGGTGGCACCAGTTGGGCATGGAAGGGAAAAGTGGCTCCCTATCCTAGAGCCACACAACTCAGTCTGTCTCCAACTCTCCAGACCACAAGAGCCCTAAGTCAGCAGGGCATGGTCACTGGGAGTCCATAGGGTGGGACTAGTGGTTCTCCCATGGGGGGGGGCAGTGCCAGTCATGCTCATGGGAAGGGGGAATGGCCCCCACCCCAGAGCCACACAACTCAGTCTCTGACACCCACTGTATCCACCTGGACCTTTATACTGGGGACCCAAACTGACTCATCTGCAGGGTGTGAGCTCTTCAGGGTCAGGCTAGTGCATTCCCCCAGTCTGATGATGTGTAGAGGCAATTGCTCAACCCAGGAAAGATGGCATCTATGGGCGGTATGGGAAAGGGCCTCAGCACAAGGACCCTGGCGGTTGCCCCTTCAGCTCTCTTCCTAGAGCCACACAACACACTCTGTCCTTACTGGACTTTAGTCTGCTCTAATCCACCCTTCCTCTGCTGGAACCCAGGGTGAGTGGCTGTGAATGAGATTTTGTGCGCTTACTCTTTAAGAGGGCACCTGGGTTTCTAGCAGATTCCCATCTCTCCCTGGCAGTCAGAATCCCTGCTGATTTTCACAGCCAAATGTTATGTGGTCTCTTCTTTTCAGCTCTGGTGCTTTGAGCTTGGAAGCCTGGCACTCCTCAGGGGGTCCTTTGCAGCTGAGATATCCTTCCAGATTCTTAGCTGCCTCACATGGGTATAGGGCCAGCCCTTTTTGCATCTCCACCCTTCCTACCAGTCTCAATATGGCTTCTTGTGTGAATCCTTGGTTATAAGATTTCTGTTCAACTAGTCTTATTCAGGTTGATTGTTCTATAATTTAGTTGCATTTCCAGTTTGGTCCTTGGAGGAGGTGTTTGTAGTTTCCACCTACTCTGCCACCATCTTGGATCCCCTGTACTTCCAGTTGTTGTGTTTTTTTTTTTACTCTAAGTGCATTTATCACTAATAAATTGCTCTTGCTATTAAGTTGTTCTCTTTAGATAGACTCTATTATGTTGTTATCCTTCTCAGACCCCCATTATCTGCATATTGATCAGCATGCCATCTAATGTCTTTATCCAAATAAATGATAAATCATACTGAGAGGCCAGAGACAAAGTTTGGAAACATGCATTGAAGTCCTACCTCCAAATTCATTCATTTATAAAACAAATACTTCTTGAATATGTTCTACTATGCACTGGACACTGTTATACATACTGGGGATAAAGTCATGAGCAAAATAGAGGACAAAGTCTGTCTTTTGAAGAGATTACATTAGAGTGGTGGTGACAAATATTAAACTAGTGCATAAATAAATTAAACATTGATCACTTAATTAGCAGACCTTGGGCTAATCATTCACCTATTCAATAACTGTATTATTTACATTTTCCAACTTTTTCACAAGGATATCATAATTGATTTTCTCAATGCTTTCCTGGAATCCAGATACACCATGTTTACAACATTCCCATGCTTTACCCATTTATATTTACTAAGGTAATTTCAGAAAAGAAAATGAGCTTAGTCTGCCTTGAACTATTCTTAGGTAAAGGGTTTTATAAACCCTTTGTGATCACTAGTTTCCTTTTAGGTCTCATGCAAACCGTCTCTTCCCATAATGTACTCTGGAAGCTTGCCTGTGAGTAACATAAATCTACCTGTCTAAACCTTGTGATACCTATCATCTTCCCTTTTAAAAGGAACATATCTTTCTCTAAGCTTCCAGAATCTTTCTTATTCCTCATGGTTCCCCAAAGGTTACAAACACCAGTGCATAGATCTCATCTACAGGTTCTCCTAACATCCCGAAATATAATTTGTCTGGGCCAAGAGACAAAATAATTTAAAGAACCTTGATGATTTCTTACAAGTTCTTATTATGATCCTCTTGTCTGCTTGACCCATTCCAGTCTGATGACAGAGAAGAATATAATGAACAACATAAACTGAAGAACCAAAATAGAACCAGAGATATAGAAGCATCGAACAGACTGTATAACCTATGAGGGAAGGCAGGGGGTGAGGGGGTAAGAGATCAACCAAAGGACTTGTATGCATGTATATGAGCAAAACCAATGGACACAGACAGTAGAGGTGGTGAGGGCTTGTGCTTGGGGGTGGGGGTAGCGGGGGAGAGGTCACTGGGGGAAAAGGAGACTCATGTAATACTTTAAACAATAAAGAATTTTTAAAAAACAAAGTAGGAATTAAAGAGGTCCTCTTTATCTCTGTTGTCTGGCAACATCATACCATTTCATTCTTCATTTTCTACCCTGTGATACCATTGGAATTCTTTTTACATGTACTTATATTATGTTTATAATTTTGAAAACTAATTTTAAGTAAAACAAAACTATATAGATGACCTTGCACCAGCAGTGAGTGGCACAGTACCTCACCACAGGCTCCCAGATATCTGCAGTGAGGGCTTGCCAGAGAGAACTCCCACACCATGCCTCCTTGCCCCAAAACTGGGACACAGCATCCCACACTCCAGGACCCCACTGGGAGTGCAAGCTAGGGGGACCCCGGCACCTCCCAGGGCCCCAAGACTACTGCCAGTCTGACCCAGAGCAGCCCAGAACACACCCCACACCAGGCCACAGGAGACTTCTGACTTTGTGACCCAGAGCAACTCGGTGCCTGCTCCATCCTGGGCCCCAGGACAGTGCTGCAGACGTGACCTGGAGCAACCCAGCGTGTGCTTCACTCCAGGACACAGGAGAGTGCTGCTTTTGCAACCAGAGTGAACCAGCACCCTATCCATGCTGGCCCCAGGACAATGCTGCCAGGGCAACGAGGAGCAAACTGGTGCACACCCCACTCTGGGACACAGAACAGCACTTTCAGGGTGACCCGGAGCAACCCAGCACACACCTCATGCCAGGTCACAGGAGAGTGCTGCCTTTGAAACCCAGAGCAACCCAGAGAACACCCCACTCTGAGCCACATAGTGTGCTATGGGGGTGACCTGGAGCAACTCAGCATGCACCCCACTCCAGGCCACGGGACAAGGCTGCTGTTGTAACCTGGAAACACCCAGTGCACCCAGCCATGGGCCACAGGACCGCACTGCAAGTGCTCTCCCAGAAGGACCTAGGGCACCACCCTGACATGGGGGCCAGGGCCACACAGTGAGTCCTCATGGGGAGTCTCACACCAGAGGAACTGTGTATGCAACCCTGCCTCCCTGAGCATCTGAAACAGACAGCTGAGGGACCATATCTGTGGGTGAAGGAGATACACCTCAGAGCAGAGACAATAAAGGCATGAGACTCAAGGCAGATCCAGCCACTGGGCTAAAGAATCCTGGACCATTGTACTGACAGGGGCTTCAACCTCTCAGACCCAAAGTAGGGTGCCCAGGGCCAGAAATAGACCCAAAAAAATGGGGAGACAGCCTGACTGGCATGACACAGTAATTGAGTACCAACCTATAAACCAGGAGGTCACGGTTCAATCCGGATCAGGGCACATGCCTGGGTTGTGGACTCCATTTCCAGAGTGGGGTGTGTAGGAGCAGCCGGACAATGATTCTCTCTCATATTGATGTTTCTATTTCTTTCTCCCTCTCCTTTCCTCTGTGAAATCAATAAAAATATATATTTAAAAATATTGGGAGACAAAGAAACAATCCCAAAAGGAAAGAAAAGGAGGAATTGCTGGAAAAGAAACTAAATGAAATGGAGGCAAGCAATATGTCAGAGAAAGAATCCAGAGTAATGGTTATAAAGACACTCAACTATCTGGATGAGAAATTCACCAAAATGTGTAAGAACAAAGAAGAAATGACGAGTGACATAGCTTCAATAAAGAACACAATGGAAGGTTTCAATAAAACACCAGAAGAAGTGGAGGACAGAATCAGTGAGTTAAAAGACAGTGTAGAAAAAAAAATCTGAACAGCAATTGGAAAGAAAAATTTAAAAGCCAGAGGAGAGTTTAAGGGAGCTTTTGGACAACATGAAATGAAACAACATCCACATAATAGGGGTGCCAGAAGGACAAGAAGAGGAGAAAGGAATAGAAAACCTATTTTAAGAAATAATGACAAAAAACTTCCCTGATTTAGGGAAGAAAAAAGTCACACAAGCACAGAGAGTCCCAAACAAGATGAATCAAAAAAGACCCACATCAAGACACATCATAATTACAATGGAAAATATTAATGACAAAGACAGAATCTTAAGAGCTGCAAGAGAGAGACAGAAAGTTAACTAGAAGGGATCTCCCATTAGACTATCAACTGATTTCTCAACAGAAACACATCAGCCAGAAGGGAATGGAATGAAATATACAAAGTAATGCAAAGCAAGGAACTGCATCCAAGAATACTCTATCCAGCAAGGCTATCAATCAAACTTGAAGGTGAAACCAGGAGCTTTCCAGACAGAAGAAGGCTAAGGGAATTTATTACCATCAAGCCATCAATGCAAGAAATGCTAAAGGGACTGTTGTAAAAATCAGAAATAGAAAGGGAAGAAGGAACACAGGCATAAAGAATAAAAATGGCAATGAACAAGTACCTATCAATAATAACTTTAAATGTAAATGGATTAAAGGATCCAATGAAAAGACATAGGGTAGCTAAATGCATAAAACATGACCCATATATATGCTGTCTACAAGAGACCCACCTCAAAACAAAGGACTCACACAAACTGAAAGTGAAGGGATGAAAAAAATATTTTCAGGCAAATGGAAATGAAAAAAAAGCTGGGGTAGCAATACTTATATCTGACAAAATAGACCTCAAAGTGAAGGCCATAACAAGAGATAAAAAAGACCACTTCATAATACTAAAGGTATCAATACAACAAGAGGATATAACTCTGATAAATGTATATGCACCCAATATAGGAGCACCCAAATACATAAAAAAACTCCTGGAAGATATCAAGGGAGAGATTGACAGCAATACAATCATAGTAAGGGACTTTGCTACCCCATAGACATCACTGGATACATTTTCTAGACAAAAAATCAACAAAGAAACAGCAATCTTAAACAACTCACTAGATCAGATGGACTTAATTGACATCTTCAGAACATTTCACCCCAAAGCTACAGAATATACATTCTTCTCAAGTGCACATGGGGTATTCTCAATGATAGACCACATATTGGCACACAGGTTAAGTCTCTTCAAATTCAAAAAGATTGAAATCATATCAAGCATCTTATCATATCACAATGGTATAAAATTAGGAATCAACTACAATTAAAAAAGCATTTGAAGGTAAATAGCATGCTATTAAACAATGACTGGGTTACCAAAGAGATCAAAGAAAAAATAAAAAACATCCTGAAAACAAATGACAATGGAAACAGAGCAATCCAAAATCTATGGGGTACGGTGAAAGCAGTGCTGGGGGGGCGGGGGGAGTTCATAGCATTACAGGCCTACCTCAAAAAAACAAGAAACACTTGTAATAAGTTATCTAATCCTACAACTTAAAGAATTAGAAAGAGAGCAACAAGAAAAGCCCAGCGTAAGTAGAAGAAAGGAAATAATAAAGATCAGATTGAAAATAAATGACATAGAGACAAAAAATACAAAAGATCAATAAAACCAAGAGCTGGTTCTTTGAAAGGATAAAGTCTAGCTAGGCTCACCAAGAAACAAAGAAAAAGGACCCAAATAAGTAAAAGCAGAAATGAAAGAGGTGAAGTAACAATTGACTCCACAGAAATACAAAGGTTTGTAAAAAAATACTATGAACAACTCTAATCCAACAAACTGGACAACCTAGATGAAATGGACATATTCCTAGAAAAATACAATCTTCCAAAACTCAATCAGGAAGAATCATAAAATCTGAATATATTGATAACTACTGAGGAAATTGAAGCAGTAATTTAAAAAAAATCCAGCAAACAAAAGCCCTGGTCCAGATGCCTTCACAGGGGAGTTTTACCAAACATTCAAAGAAGAAATAAAAC
>NW_005370950.1:510353-513393 GCF_000412655.1 Myotis brandtii | reverse complement strand
AATTGTAGAATCTCTCCTCAGCCAGCCTTCCTGTGGTTCTGGGTGATGTCCATTTCGTCTTTTAGTTGTATTTTTGAATTGGTTGTTCGAGGAGGCAAACTCCGGCATTAACCTATGCCGCCATCTTGGTTCCTCCCCAACAATAAATAATTTTAAAAAACTATATGCCCCAACATGCAGGGTTTAAGACCTCCTTCATTTGCTTCTTGATGCAAATGAAACTGAAAAAAAAGCCTATTTTTCTTACTCCTAGAATTAGTTCATTTAGGATCTGGCCTTCCTGATAGGATTTTGGCAGTTCCATGTTACTATTTTATATTCATCCTTGGTCAGATGCCATTCTTCTTCTTTTTTAAAAGATTTTTCCCCCTCGTGGTGTCTGTGACTTGCGTGGTGCCAGGACAGGCAAAGCTTGAGGGGACTTAAAGATATTTTTATTGCTCTTCCAGGGATGGTAACTTCAAGCATTCATCATGGTCCAGCATTTGACATACCGTCGGTGACTGTCCTACAATACAGCCTCTAACAAAACTAGGATGTCCCAGCTCTAGCCAGTTTAGCTCAATGGATAAAGGGTCAGCCTGTGGACTGAAGGGTCCAGCTTCGATTCCAGTCAAGGGCACATGCCTGGGTTGCAAGCTCGATCCCCAATAGGGGGTGTGCAGGAGGCAGCCGATCAATGATTCTCTCTCATCATTGATGTTCCTATCTCTCCCTCCCTCTCTGAGATTAAAAAACAAAACAAAACAACAACAACAACAAAAAACAAAAACAAAAAAAAACTAGGCTGTCCCGAAACCCTGGCAAGAGAATTGTTTACCTTTATACCAAGAAGCTTGGGAAAGCACCAAAATCTGCATGTGGCATGTACTCAGGCTGACTTTGTGGACAGGTTCGTGCTGTGAGACCTAAAGTTCTAATGATATTGTCTAAAATGAAACAACATGTCAGCAGGGCATACGGTGGATCCATGTGTGCTAAATGTGTTCATGACAGGAACAAGCCTGCTTTCCTTATTGAGGAGCAGAAAATCGCTGTGAAAGTGTTGAAGGCAACAAGCACAGAGTCAGAAAGTTAAATAAATTTTTAAATGAAGCTTTTTTTTAGTAATAAAAGCAATTAAAAGGCTAAAAATGTTATTTTATGGTTGTTTTCTTTTTTTAGAGTGAGAGGAAGGGAGAAGGAGGGAGGGAGAGAAACGTTGATGTGAGAGTGAAACATCAATCAGCTGCCTTGCCTTCTGCACACCCCCTCCTGGGGATCCAGTTGCAACCCAGGCATGTGCCCTGACTGAGAATCAAACCAGAAACCTTTTGGTGCATGGGCCAACACCTAAGCAACTAAGTCACACTGGCCAGGCCAGATGATCTTCTTTCTACCTTTTTAATGTCTCATTATCAAAGAACTCTGTATATTTACATCATTTTCTTTAGATACCTTTCCTTTTATTTCTTTATTAAAACACTTTACAGTTATATGGTCAGAATTTAGTTTCTAAGAGCCTTTCAACCCTTTTGGGAGGGTTGCCAAGTAGAAAGTACAAGAAAACTAACAAGTAATGCATACCTACTAAGTGGCTAACCAATTCGCATGTGCTACCTCATGTAATTGTCTTAACAAACCCGGCAAGTAGAAGGTGTCTATTGTTCCTTCCTTCCGTCTTACTTTCTCCCTCCCTCCCTTGTTGTTCCTGTGTGAAATTGAACCTCAGAGAGTTTAAGTAATTTAAACAAGGTCACACAGCTGGAAAATTGCAGAGCCATGATTTAAAGCTAGATCTGAAGGGATTGAGAAGTACAAATTGTCAGTTATAGAATAGTCAGTAAAGTACAGCATAGGTAATATCTATCTAATAATATGGTAATATGCAAATTGGTTGGGACAACGTCACAGTAACAACCAATCAGCAAGCTGCATGCACAGCGGGTAGGCAGGGACTTGCAGCGTCGGGGACAGGGGTGGGGATTTGCAGCATTGGGGACGTGATGGCGGCTGCTGGGCAAGAGGCAGCAGGGACGGGGGCGGGGGAGGTGTGGCTCAGTGGAGGGTGGCCTGTACTCCCCACATGGCAGCGACAGCTGTGAGTGTTCCCGATGGCCACTGCCACTTCCCCAGGGCCGGCCCCGGGCTCAGGCAACTGCTGATGGCCATTGCCACTTGCCCCGGGCTGGCCATGGGCAAGCGGCAGTGGGGACAGGAGTGGGGGAGGTGGGGCCTGGCAGAGGGCTGCCTGTACTCCACACATGGTGGCGGCGGCTGTGAGTACTCCTGATGGCTGCTGCTGCTTGCCCAGGGCCGGCCCAGGGCTCCGACAAGCCGCCAATGGCCACTGTCACTTGTCTAGGGCCAGCCCAGGGTTCTGGCAAGCTGCTGATGGCCACTGCCACTTTGAGGGCCTGAGTCTCAGGCAATGAGGGCTGAGCGAGGCTCAAGCAAGCCTCAGTGGCTGCGATGGCCAAGGCTCAGGTAGCCTCACGGCCAGCAGTGGCAGCAGCAGAGGCGTGATGGGGGGGCATCGCCTTCCCCTGATCGCAGGGTCACCTCCCGCAGGCCAGAGGCAGCAACAGTGAGGGGGTGATGGAGGCGGTGCCTTCCCCTGATCAGCTGGTCACCTCCCACAGAGGGAGGCCAGACTGCGGGGAGCGGGCCTAAGCTGTCAGTAGGACATCCCCTGAGGGCTCCCGGACTGTGAGAAGGGGCAGGCCGGGCTGATGGAACCCCCCTCCAGTGCACGAATTTTGTGCACTGGGCCTCTAGTCTATATATATAAAAAGCCAGCGACCAGAACACCTTAACGACCAAAACAACCGGTTGCTATGACTCCTGCTGCAGCTAGCGAACCAGCCGGATCAGGGGGTGGGGCCAGCGGCCAACCTCTCTCGGCCCCTCCCCCTGGCTGGCCCTGCCCCTGATTGGCCTCTCCCACCCCGATAGACAGCAGGGCAGCCTTTTCTCCAGGCCAGCCCTGCCCCTGATCGTCCCCCACCTCAATAGGGGGCGGAGCCAGCAGCCAACTTCCTGAAGCCCCTCCCCCTGGCCA
>NW_005370950.1:497478-510246 GCF_000412655.1 Myotis brandtii | reverse complement strand
GAGCCCACCGACCAGTCACCTGTGGCCCCTCCCCCCAGCTGGCCCAGCCCTCATGGGGCCCTGTTCTGCTGTCTCCTCCTCCTGACAGGCCCGGCTGGGGTCCGCCCCAATTGAGGCCGGACCAGCTGGACCCCACCCATGCCCAAATTCATGCCCTGGGCCTTTAGTACTCAATAAGATTGTAATAACTATGTGTGGTGGGTACTTGAAATATTGAGGGGAACACTTTGTAAAGTATATGATTATCTAAGTACTATGTTATACACCTGAAACTAATCTATAATAATAAAAGTGTAATATGCAAATCGACTGAATAGTCAAACAGCAGAACGACCGTCCAGACGACCTTCCAGACAAAGTCGGGGCTGCAGCCGCCAGGGCTTCGAGGGATCGAGGCAGCTGGCAGGCGTCGCAGCTGTGAATTTTGTGCATTGGGCCTCTAGTAGAAAATAATATTGAATGCCAACTGTAATTGAAAACTAAACAAATAAATCCAGATCTATTTAACTCCTACCCTTTCTTTTTGTCCTCATGCTATATTTCTTTTCTCTGAACTGTTTGAAGTGTGCTTTCTTGAACTCTAGAGCAAAATACCTAATGTCTAGTCTTAAGCTCTCAGAAATTCTGACACCTCCTGAGTCTGCCTGGCCCTTTACACTAGGGACCCAGGCACCACATGCCTCCGCAGTGTGTGAGCTTTCCAGGGTGGGGTAGTGCACTCCCCCAGTCTGATGCTGTATGGAGGGGTTTGCTCAACCCAAGAAAAATGTCGAGCCAATCAGTTCTTCATTATTGGTCAGAATTAGGTCATGAAGAGCAAAAACTCCCTCTTGTTGATTTTTTTACTTTCTGAGGGGTAATACTGTCAGCAAGACAAGTAAAGAATTTCTAAATGTTCTGCTTCTAGGCAAATGAAACTGATAGCAACCCTGTACAGAGTCCCTTATCGCTGCTGGGTCTTGCCTGTGCCACTTTTATGATCTGCACCAGGATCACATCATCCATTTCCCCCATTTTGTGATGTATTTTCACTCTATTACTCCTGTTTCTTTCTACCTTTTCTTTAATCTTTATTTTCCTTTTTTGGACCAAGATTCATGACCATTATACAGTGATGTGTTTACTAAACAGCTATCTTTGCAGAAATTACATACTACCCATCTAGATAGGTTCTTCATTACACTTTGCCTATTGATGCAATAGTTCCATTTATAAAATTTTATACATCAAAAAGCTTTGAACTTGACCAGACTGTCCATTAATTCATCTCTGAAAAAGCGAAGTGGCATTTAATTTTAGCTACTGTGGTTTACAGCATTTAAAAGCTTAGGTATAATGTGGCTGAGAAGACAGGCTCTCAGAGTAAGAAGTCCATATAGGTGGTTAAGAAACTCGGGTTAAGAGTACTTTTGTCTCTAAGCACCAGCTATTTAGCTTATCGTTCTCAAATGAGACCCGTCTGCGTGAATCTGGCAAGATGATGGACTCTGCTCCGTCTGCTAAATGCCATTGTGCATAGAATAACATTTTGAGAAGCTACCTAATGTTTCTTTCTACTTTTAACTTCACCAAAACTCTGCAGAGAGCTCTGTCCTCAAGTTCATGGATTTCTAAGCATATAGCACAGTGTCACCTCCCATTCTCAAGAGGATCTTTCTTCTTCACAATGTGCTCTTCCTGATGCCAAGTTCTAGTTCTATGTTTCATTCCTCCCAGTTTTAATGATCCTTTTGGCTGATATTTACTACCTTGAGTTAAGATTTCAAGTTCAGCCCTAGCCAGTGTGGCTCGGTTAGTTGAAGCATTGTACAGTGCACTGAAAGGTCATGGGTTCCATTCCTAGTCGGGGCACATGCCCAGGTTGAGGGTTTGACCCCTGGTTGGGGCACGTGCAGGAGGCAACCAATTGATCTCGATCTCTATCTCTATCTCTCTCAAATAAATAAAAGCATGTCCTCAGGTGAGGGTTAAGAAAAAAATATTTCAATTTTACCTCATAACATTAGGTTGAACCAAATTAAAGTTGCCCTTTCTGTTGGTCAAAGACAGTTGAATATTGGCAATTTCATATGGTTCAACCCAATGCATGTGCTGTGCATTAATACAGAAACAGCTTAAGCCATACATTCTATTTCTGACTCTTTCCACAGATGTATTCTTCTATGACTGAATAGGTACCTCTTCTACTGCTGTTCTTGTTGTCATATCTGATATCATCCATAGTAATTGATTTTATAATACTATCAGGGTATTTTCCCCCTTTCCCCTCCATTTTCAATTTAAAGTTCTCTCTATCAAATCAGCAAGGCTCTGGATAAACACATTTTTCCAGTTATCATAGAGAACTCTGTCCCTAGCCAAGAGCCCAGCAATCTAGTACAGTCAAACCTCAGTTCTCAAATGTTCCCCATCTCAAATAATCCAGTTCTCGACCAAGTTGTTCACAGAGAAATGTCTTGGTTGTCGACCAAACCTTCAGTTTTCGACCTGACAGCCCTTTCATGCTGATACCTCAGCATGACAAAAAGTGTTTCTCAGGCAAAAAACAAAGGGGAGCCCAGCCAGCATGGCTCAGTGGTTGAGCATCGTCCTATGAACCAGGAATTCATGATTTGATTCCCATGAGGGCACATGCCTGGGTTGCAGGTTCGATTCCCAGTGAGGGGCATGCAGGAGGCTGCTGATCAATGATTCTCATCATTGATGTTTCTATCTCTCCCTCTTCCTTCCTCTCTGAAATCAATAAAAATTTTTAAAAGGAGAGAATGCTTTTGTTGTTGGCAAAATCAACATTAGCACAATTTTAAAATATGAAGAGGTGCTAATATTGCTATGGGTGTGAAAGTGCTCACAAAACAACAATCACAGGCAATTGAATAAGTACAAAAACTGTTGTTGATTTGATAAAGGAAAAGCAGTTAGCTGGTGCTAGCATTTCCAAGACAGTGATATATGAAAAATTCCTTTAAGGCTAGTAGGGGGTGTTTTGATAAATTTAAGAAAAGAAGTGTTTATTTATAAATTAAACAGTACATTACACATAAGAAAGGTTAAAACAGGGCATCATTGAGGGAGTCTGGAACTGATTAATTCAATTTACATGATTTCTAATGGGAAAAAATGATTTGGTTTTGGAACAAATCGCTTCTCAAACAGCCTTCTGTGACAAATTAGGTTAGAGCAACAAGGTTCTTCTGTATTTTAAACTATGGTCTAAACAAAACAGATCCTATTCAAAAATCCCATCTCTATAGGCAGCCATCTCATCTTCCATATATTATTTTTTATCCCAAACCACCAGTTTTCTTTTGTAAGAAGAAAACAGCACCTGATCCCCAAGTCCTTGAATTTTCTGCCCAAAAGTTCATAGTCCTTGGAGATCATTACCATGTCTCCTTTGGTGGGGCCCTCAACTCTACAGAGGTGCACCTGATAGAATAAGAGGTGGAGAAGGTGGAAATGGGCAACCTTTGTTTGTTTGATAGCTTTCCCATGGCTCTCTGTTAAACTACAATGAAAATACATGATCAAAGAAAGTATTAATATTACTTCTGCATACTGATGGCCCCCTCCATACTGTCAATCAGGAAGCCATCAACCATACATTCATCTGTTCTTGCGTTTGTTCATTCATTCATTCATCCAGTAAATGAATAACTGGTTTAGACCACCTACCCTCAATGAGGTTATAGTCTAATAAAGGAAGAGGTTAGGTTTACATTTATTGTATTAGAGTGGTTACAATATTAAAGATACAACACGAATGCCAAAAAAGCTTGGGGAAAGTGCTAAGATTCCAAAGTAGGGGATCAAGAGATGCTATGTGAAGAAGGTTGAACTAGACTTTAATGATGTATAGGATTTGGACATAAGGGATGAGGGGAAGGGTATTCCAGGCCAATAAATAAATAAATAACAGCAAGGCAAAGGCATGGTGGTCTTTTCCATTAATTTGCAGATAGAGTGCCTGAACGGGGAGTAGTGGGGGAAGCTGAAAAAGGTTGGTTGGAACCAGATTACAGAGGATTTCAGATATCTGGCTAAGAAGTTTGCACTTCATTCTGTAAGCCATTGAAAGGATTTGAGCTGGGGAGTGGTGAGGTCAGAGACAGACACCAGGAACATTAACCTGGCAATAGTGGATAAATTGGATTGGAAAAGGGAGAGTCTAGAGCAGTGGTTCTCAACCTTGGTTGTGCATTAGAATCACCTGGGAATCTTTTTAAAATCCTGATTTCTGGGCCTCATCCTCCGGAAATTTTATTTCTTTGCTGATGTTGTCTTTGTTATGGGGTGGGTGGCCCCACCCCATAACAAAGAAACAGAATTTCCGGAGGATGAGGCCCAGAAATCAGGATTTTAAAAAGATTCCCAGGTGATTCTAATGTGCAGCCAAGGTTGAGAACCACTGGTCTGGAGGAAGAAAGGTTAATTTGGAGGCCATTATAATTTCCATATTTCATCCTTTTATAAAGCTCCACATTTTCATTAATAGCACTTGTCAGTTTGTAAATACATAATTGTTTGTTTAATGGCTGACCCTCTCCTCAACAGTAAGCTCTATAAGGGCAGAGATCCAGTTTTGCTTCACTATTATATCCTGAGGGACTGACACATAGAATAATGTGTTTGTTGAATGAATGAAAATAATGAAGAAGTTAATTGGGATAACAGCAGTGAAAACAGTGATGGTGAAAATGAGGACTACTATAGAGAGATAATCAGAGATGATTCAAAGTTTTCAAGTCTGGATGGGGAGATGTTTTAATAGTATCAAATGTGGCAGAGGGATTGGTGAGTATGAGGCCTGTGGAAGTATAAAATCTGGTGACTTGGAAGCCATATTGATGTCTGAGAGCACATTTCAATGGAATAGTGAGGGAAAAGCCAGACAGCAAAGAAATGCCAAGGAGGAAAGTGGGAACTAGTAGAGGCAGCACAGCGCAGTGGCCTATACCCTGGAGCCACTGGGTTCAAGTCCTTGCTCTTCCACTTAGCTGTACAACCTTGGCTAAGTTACTTAACCTCTCCATGCCTCAGTTTCTTCATCTATATAAAGTCCATAACAGCAGTCACCGAGTTGTAGAGAGTAAATGAGTAAATACATGCAAAGCTCTTAGAGCAGTGGTTCTCAACCTTCTGGCCCTTTAAATACAGTTCCTCATGTTGTGACCCAACCATAAAATTATTTTTGTTGCTACTTCATAACTGTAATGTTGCTACTGTTATGAATCGTAATGTAAATATCTGATATGCAGGATGGTCTTAGGCGACGCCTGTGAAAGGGTCGTTCGACCGCCAAAGGGGTCGCGACCCACAGGTTGAGAACGGCTGTCTTAGAGTGATGTCTGATACATAGTAAGTGCTTTTGGAAACTTTGCTATTATTATTCAGCTCTTGCTCTCTGGCAGGGTTGTTTTCCTATGGCCACTAAGTCTTGACCCCTCTTGTCATTCTCCAGGAGATCTGTGTTCCCCCTCCTGGAAAGGCTTCCAGGGATGTGGGTCTTTTTTCTATTCTTATTATTTTCCATTCTTCTACTCATCACTGACATGACCCTGATTTTTATTCCCTTTTACCTTCTCTGTTGTTTCTTCTCTAGAATGATCAATTTCCCCCTGTGGAGTGCTCTCTGGTAGAGCCAGCAGCACGCCCTTTTTGTCTCATTCATTGACATTGCTCTACTGAACAACAGCAGGTTTCCCCTTTGACCTTTTTAGGATCTTTTTACCTTTACCCCCTGATTTCTTTTTCATTTTCCCCCTTATTATGCTTAGGAATAATACCCTCAACCTCTCCGATAAACCAGAATAGAGAGGTACTTCATGACCCTATTTACTTTCTCAAGAAAAGTTGAAAGTTGAAAAGCTTGAATTTAATTTAACAAACACAAAGCTAGCAATTGCTCTAAAAGACAAACCTGATACATCATCCTCTGCAGGGTGCAGGCCAGTTTTCATGCCTCCTGGTTCATGTTCCCACTGCTCTTCCATGGCCCCCTCCTCCCTCACAGACCTCTTGCTGGGAACTACCACCAGGAACTACTATTTGCCACAGAGGGGCACCTGAACTCTCCTTCTGAGGGCATCTGGTGGTACGTTTGGCACATCCATTCCCATATTTCCCTAGCACTATTTCTTTGTCCAACTGTAAGTCATCAGAACCAGCAAGCTCTTCTTATCACAACATTTTCTATTTTTTAAGTTGTCCTAGAATCCTACCCCTCTGCCCAACTGGGAAAAGGAAATGTCTCCTGTCCTAGTCCACATGTCTCCTATGGATCCTTTGCTCCCTCACAGCAGGAACCTAGCCCCTGTCCGCAAGTAATGTTTAATTGTGTATAAACGTAACGTGCTTGCTTACACGCCATGTTCTTTGACAGCTGCATTTAAGCCTTCTATGTCACCAGCATCACTGTTTTTTTGAACTGAAATTTTACAAAAGGCATGAACTGTGTCTTTGTTGGTGCGGATTCACAATAGTACATGGCTTCATTAGATTTTCTCATCAATAGGAGATGCCTTGGAGATCATCTGTGCAACTTCCTCGTGTTTTAGATTAAGACTGTGAAGTCCAGAAAGGGGAAGATCATTCAACAATCATTTATTGAGCATCTGGCATGTATTAGCTGCTTTGAAGGATTCAAAGATCCACTGGATGCAATTCCAGCCTTCTAGGAGCTTTTCATCTAGTTGCAGAAGTATATTATGGACAAATAGCTACCATGCCAGCAAGAACTGAGAAAGTTCAGCATGAACTGCTAGAGCTGTGCAAACGGAAGGGAATGATCAGTGACATCATGGAAAATGACATGTAAGTTGGAGCTTGAAGGGTTTCATAGAGATGAGGACTGGAAACATCCCACACAGAGGCCTTGGTCACAGGTAAAAGGCAAGTGGACTGGAAAAGAAAATTTAGGCCAGTGGAGGGTGTTAAATACTTCCCTCCCCCATATCCCATACCCGCTCCTCTACCAAGCTGACCCTACTGAGCTTACTAGCTTCAACCTGAATGTCACCTCCTCACAGAAGCCTTCCCTAGGCACCTTCTCTAAGCAGGTCCTCTCATTATGTCATCCTTTATCACTGCATCCTATTTATTTCCTTCATAACATGTAGCAGAATGTGCAATTATATACTCAGTCATTTACTAAGTTGTTGCCCTCCATCATTAGACTGTAAGGTCCTCGAGAGCAGGGATTGTCTTCATTCGATATGCTATTGTGTTTCTGAAACCAAGCACAATGCCTATCACTAAGTGCTCACCAAGCCATGCTTTTGTGATTATGAGGGTAGGGGCAGTGATAATGAAAACAAAGGACTAAACTGAACAGACAGTATAAATAATCAACAAACTTTGGTAGGAGGTTGGATATGATGACCAAAGGAGAGGAATCAGGTTTGGGGCCTAAGATACTAGGAAATGGTGACCCTAGGGAGTTGAGAGAAGAATGAGTAAAGGAGTCAAGGAAAAGCTGAAGTGGCCCAAAGAGAAATGAAGTCAATGGTGAGAGCAGGGACATGGCCTTTTCATCTTTCTATGCCGTTAAGGCTGAGAAAGGGGTCTTTGAATTTCATGTTTGGGACATCATGCTTGAGAGCTTTGGGCATTCAATATAAACTTGTGTTGAAGGAACAAATGGATGGTTAGTGAGTGGGAGCAAAACAATTCTTGGTGAGTAGACAGCAGAGTGAAAAGAAGAAGAAGCTAAAGGAAGTGGCTGGCAATGAAAAGGAGACATAATTGATGGGGCAAGATCCCAGAGGAAAAAGCAGGAATTCTAGAATGGAAGCTCTCCATAAAATAAAAAGTCATATTCACCACAGGTTTAGGCCTCATCAAATCTCTGCCCTCCAAGCTTGAGCCAAAGACTAGCACATCTCTTCCCTTTTACTAGTCATCTACTAGATACTGTGCTAAGTGATGGAGACACAAAGATGAATAAGACATAGTCTCTGCTCTCAGAAGAGTCAAGGAGGGGAAGACACGTGTAGAGATGGGGAATAAAAAGCTCCAAGTGTGGCAGCGTGAGAGGCAGCGCAGTGTAGCCATTAAGAGCACAGCTGCTGCAGCCAGACAGCCTGTGTTTGACAGACAGCCTGCTTTTAGCTGTAACCTCCTTGTGCCTGTTTCTCCATCTGCAACGTGAAAATAATAAGAGCACCTACGTTATAGGGCTGTTTTGACAATAACAATGGCAAACGTTCTTACATGGTCTAATAGAACACAAGGGATGGAAATGCCAGTTCAACCTCTGGGGTGGGAGGGAAGACAAGTGATGCTTCAGGAAAGGCAGCCTTTAAAGAGGGAGGATTCTTTTTTTTTCCTTTCTTTATTGATTAAGGTATTACATATGTGTCCTTACCCCCCAATTTTCGCCCCCCCCCCGCTCATGCCCTCACCCTCCTGGTGTCTGTGTCCATTGGTTATGTTTATATGCATGCATACAAGTCCTTTGGTTGATCTCTCCCCCTTACCCTCTCTCTCTCCTCTGAGGTTTGAGCATCTGATTGATGCTTCTCTGTCTCTGGATCTGTTTTTGTTCATCAATTTATGTTGTTCATTATAATCCACAAATGAGTGGGATCATGTGATATTTATCTTTCTCTGACTGGCGTATTTTGCTTAGCATAATGCTCTCCAGCTCCATCCATACAGGAGGGAGAATTCTTTTTTTTTAATTAAATCTTTATTGTTCAGATTTTTACATTGGTTCCAAGAATAGTCAGTCCATTCCCTTTCTATGTCAGGAGGGAGAATTCGTGAATCAAGTCTTAAAATATTGAGAGGATTCTTCCAGGTAAGCAAGATGGGGTGGCAGTGAGGGCATTTATGGGCAGAAAATAAAGTGTGAGCAAAGACACAGGGTTGTGGTGCATTCAGGAAACTCGTGGCAGGAACACACGGGGACAGAGCAAAAGATGAGCAAGAGAGAAAGGCCAAGGCCTGATGGCGAAAGGACCATCCTAAGGAGGATGACTGTGGGCACCAGAAGGCCAGTCAAGAAACATCCTCTTGCTCATGCTCTTCACTGTGAGCAGGCAGGTCTGAACCCTTCTTCTCAAACCACCCCCTTTCTAGTCCTTCGAAGTATGTTAGATACTTCTGGTTAGAGTGCCAGTGACAGGGGAGGGATAGGGCAGGCAGGTAGTTTATCCGGCCAAATGTGCAAAGCACCAGCGGTATCATCCTGACACTGGGCACAGCTGTGCAAAGCAAGTCCCGCTGAGGTCCTTCTGTGCTCTGGCAAGGCTCGTGCACTTGGACCCTGTTTGTTGGGGAGGAACTGAGGTCTACAGGAGTCAGTTCTGCTACTTCTTGGAAGAGATGGGGAAAGAGGCTTTTGAGGAAATTGGATTTTGAGCTCCAGAAAGTTATTTGCGGTGATAATAAAATGTCCGAGAGGTGACAAGGAAATGACTGAATGGATAAATGGATTCATAGAATCAAAGCCATACAATCCTAGGTCAAAACAAAAATGAAGGACAAAACTTGGGGAGACAGTGTGACTGAGTACTGCCAAGACCCAGATGTCTGGCCAGGCACCCCAGCACTCCTGCTGGGTGGCCTTGAGAAAGTTAACAGCTCTCCCAACACCCACTCAGCTCATTTCTTCAAGGTTCTCTGACATCTTGGGCTTCTAGTGGTTGCTACCAGGCAGGCCTTGTCCCTATGGAAAGGGCTCCATTGTCTTCAGTACTGACCCTCTGCTAGAGCCCCATCCTTTTTTGCTCTAGTCTCTTCCCAGCCCTCTAGCTCAACTCCCACTTTCTCCTGCATCCATTATGAGGGTCATCCTTGAGCAGAGCTTCCACACTTGTTTTGAGTAAAGATTTTGCGTTCATTAGCTAATTTCTCAAAGAACTCCCACCTTAGGATAAAGTTGGACATTTGCCCCTGAACAAATATTGTATGTAGTTATGAGTATCATCCTATGAATCCTGTAACTTAAGGTCTGTTACAGAAGAGGAAACTGAAGTTCCATGAGCTGTGCTGTCAGCAGCAAAACTGGTGAGAGACCCCAGTGTGGATGCTGTGTGAAGATGGGGCTCCAGCCATCAGGTCACAGCAGAGCTTCCAATCAGGGGATGTCTGCCTTCAATGTTCTAAGTTGCTGGGGCTTATTTTCTTCACCTGTGTCTCCTCTAGGAGGGACAGCAGCTGTGAAGAGTCTCAGCACAGTGTGGCTACAGACCAGCTCTTTGTTCCCTTTGCACTTAGGAGCAGGATTTCCTTAGATCCCACAGAGCACTTTGGGGACTCCCTTTTGTCAGGCTGCCTTCTAGCAAATGAGAGAATGTGTGGAAGGAAGCACCCTGCAAATTGTAAAGCACCACAAACTGGTAAGGATCATCATCCTTAGTGTGGTCCAGCCCACACACATCAGGGCTGCTCAGTCAGTCAGTCATCTCTCTTGACCTTAAGACAGTACTTCCTCAGGCTTCTCTCAAGTTGCAGTGACATCAACCATGTCATAAATACGTGATCTAGGCCAGCCAACATGGCTCAGCAGTTGAGCGTCGACCCATGAACCAGGAGGTCACAGTTGGATTCCCAGTCAGGGCACATGCCCGGGTTATGGGCTTGATCCCTAGTAGGGGGCGTGCAAGAGGAGGCTGGTCAATGATTCTATCTCATCATTGATGTTCCTCTCTCTCACTCCCTTCCTCCCTCCCTCTGAAGTCAATAAAAAACATATTAAAAATATGTGATCTAAGCACCCGTCCCTCTCTTCGGAGCTATAGGGATGACAGCCACCCTGCTCTGCCAGCTGGGGCCTCCTCTGGGCCCACCTCCCCCTCATTTTCTCCTGGCTGTCAATGCTTTCTGGGCACACTGGTAGCTGGTATGCCAGCTTTTTCTCACCATATTACTCAGTTTTCTGCTGCTAACTTGGCCCTTGCTTTCTTTAACAAACCTCTTTGCTGAAGCAGGCATCTCCAATCTTGTGTACTTTTAGGGAAATGTCAGCATTTCACCACCAAGGGCAGTGCTATTTGAAGCAGTATTTGGGGGCCTGTGTGGAGGACTGAGAATATAACTTTCACAAAGGACCTGCTATGGCCACTGGGATCTAGAACCATCCAGAGAACAACTGACTCGTTCCGCTGATGATTACTAAGTAGAGAACCTTTTGGCCCCCAAAGAAAGGTTTGAGACATTTTTCCCACTGCTGTGACCCCAACCCTTCCTTCCCAACTACTCCAAGAAGGTCTCTGAGCCACAGTTCATTGCAACTATCGTTTATTAAAAAATATATGTCTCCTTGGAAGGAACACTGGTAAACCAACTAGTGTCATGCTTACTTTGAATCTTTGCTTTTCTTCCCTGGGAGGGGTAGAGGGTTGAGTATCATTCAAACTTATATCAGTTACTTAACATCAGAGAAATCAACACTCCCTGTTCACCCCTCCTCATCAGTCATAATCGGCCATCACTTTCCCCTCTCTGCCTTCAATCCAGTGTACGGCCCAAGTAAAGCTGCTGCCCTTTCTTTACCCTCATCTGGGCCCCACACTTTACAGTTACCCTCATTATGCTGGTAGGAGAATTGTTACCATATTTCCTAAATTTGGCTGGTAGCACTCAAAGTGTCTTCAACATGGTGTCATTTGCACTGCTCATAACACAATGGCCTAGAAACAAGACCCTAAGGGGCCAAGCACATTCACTCTCTTCTCCGTGTCATGCCTCCAGCGTGGAGGTGACTGAGGCACGGTGGCTTCAAAGGAGCATGGTGGGGAGGGGCCTGAGCCACACCTGTCACCTGAATTTGTGGTCAAAGAAAAACTTGACCACAATCACTGCCATCTGATTCTGGGAAAGGGCAACAAGGTTTCATGTGTTGCCAGTAAATGAATCTTGGCTCCCCAGCTCAAAGTGACAGCATGAAAGTGGGCTTCCTCCTTGAAATAACAGTAAGCTACCAGCTGTGGGTGAGGGGGCCAGAGTAGGGCATATGAAGCAGCTGCAAAAGAAAACCAAATCAACTTCTCCTTACACGGCTGGCCAAGGCCGGTGCTGTCCCAGCATAGAACGGGAAGGCAAGCAACTCCATCCCTGTCAGTGGCCCCATGAGGGGGCCTCAACTGAGCCCAGCATGTCCCAGGCAGGTGAGTAAAGGGCCACATTGCAATGCAGAGCCCCAGGTCCTATTCTCACTTCTCACCAGCCCCCACTTCCTGACCTGCTGATTCGATGGCCCAGTCACCTTCTCTGTCACAAGGCCCCGGCGACTCTACAACATCATGAGCCATTAGAACACTGTCAAACTGGATTCTACGCATTCACTTAAATAGTAAAAGCAAAATTTGGAATAATGAAAAGGCTGACACAGTAGCACAACATGGTTTTGGTTTAACAGCAGCTTAAAAATGAACAAAAAGGAAATCTCTCATGCAGACACATCAGGTGGCAAAAACAATAGGCAATTTAATATGGAGTATCGTTAGCCATTCTCTCTCTTTCCATACACAGTGCTGACTGCTCCTCAGGGGCAGCAGCTGCTTCCCGGTCAAGTCTCCAGGCCTCTTGGCCCAGGCCAAGCCCTCTCTTGCAGGCCTCCACTGGTCCCCTGCAGAGAAAACCCCAGCTCTCAAGAGAATGACCAAGTGTGAGGGCCCTTGGTACAGCACTTACTACCACTTTCAATCCCTCCCCAACCAGTTGGGGTATAAGATACCATCTGATTGGAATATGAAAATTAAAGCATTTCTCTAACAGCACAGTACCATTGCTGAAGTCTCCATAGGTTTTCTAGTCCAAAGG
>NW_005370950.1:495093-497361 GCF_000412655.1 Myotis brandtii | reverse complement strand
TATATAAATAAGGTACTTTCTGTCACCATGATGTCACACCATACAGAACTGCATGCAGCAGTACAGATAGGCAGAGATGCCAGGAGCACCTCATCGCGAGGCGCGTTGAGCTCACGTCAAAGCTGTGCGGCTGTCCAGAGTCTATCTTTCCATCAGTCCTCCTCTCCTCTCTTCTCTTCGTGTCTGCTCAATTTTTATGAAAACAATGACTCTGAAGGATTTGCACCTGTGCTAGCGCTTGGGAAAGGTCCATGCAGGAATGGGCACAGTCACATGATGAGTGAGATGGCATCGTCCCCCCAAAATAAACTCAAACAAAACAAAAATTTAAAAAACAGAACAGGACTAGAAAACTCAATTTTTTTTGACATATCTAAAAAAGGGGACAAGAACAGTAGTCATTTGTTCTCCCCATGGGGTCAGGAATGAAGAGGGAGGAGGGAAGAGGGGCTTGACTTCTTCTGTTCACAAGAGAAAGGATGGAGGGACTTCTTCAGAGTTTTTCAGGGGATGGGACCCAAATGTAGTGCCCAGACTGGTCCTCAATGATTTGCTTGATTTTGTTATAAATCTCTTCCAGTGAGTCACCCTGTACAATGGCTAAAGTGAAGAGAAAACAGAATTATTACTGTTGTCCACAGCACCCCCAAACCCCAGCAATCTGGCCTGTCCCAACAGGCCTACAGCTCAACCTGGCATGCAGCGACCACATGGCCGTGGGATTGGTGTCACTATATCGCTATCTGTGAGCCTAGTGCAGCAAGGGAAACTGGCAGGTGCTCCAAGCCCAGGGCTTGAAGTAAATTTGCTGAGACGTGAGACTAAATAGCAATGAATAGGAAAATGTGTTGCTCACAAACTTTCATTGCACACCCATTAGATGCCAGACGTTGCAGCTCATGCTGCCCTTGGCCACGTGAGGCCAGCAGTTGGCAGTTCTCAAGCAGCCATAAGCAGAAGACTGGGGAAATCCCAGTTATCCAGAGAAAGAGCTGGAACCCACAATTTCTGGCAAGAGAAAGTGCTCCTGGAGCCGTCACATCTGCTCTTTCAGAGGTCAGCATGGCACACAGAACAGATGCTCACAGTAAAGGGAGCTCTGA
This sequence comes from Myotis brandtii, assembly GCF_000412655.1. Lineage (NCBI taxonomy): Eukaryota > Metazoa > Chordata > Mammalia > Chiroptera > Vespertilionidae > Myotis > Myotis brandtii. The sequence continues at coordinate 496,258 of NW_005370950.1, read as the reverse complement.
AACCCAAGAGATGACAGGACAGTTACGGATCCTGTCCTGGTTCATCTAGTAGCGTCCCTGCTAGAGTTTACTCTGCACAAACCTGCACATACATGTCACTGCACGTGAAAAGGTAAGCAACATGCTACAGACACTCTGCCAACCTCTGAGAAACTGACCTCTATGGTCACATGCACACACACACTGACAGACAACTTGAACACCACACCAAGGAATCTTCAGCAACAACAATTTCTTCAGCATCTAAAACATGCAAGGCCAAGTCCTGGAAGTGGGGGGAGGGCAGCATAGTACTGTAAGGAGCATCCACTCTAGTTGGCACACGAAGACAAAAAGAACAAAATGATCTAAGGCAGCATTGGTGATGGTGGTGGAAACTATAAACTGGCTAACTGTTCTGGTGGGCTGCAGGGCACTTTAGTACTTTGGAAAGGTATGAGCCCAAAAGCCCCCAGAAACTCTGTGTGAGGTGACTAAGCCTCATGGAGACTCTTCTAGAACAGATATTGGCTGGTCCCACATGAGCTGGATTGGTCCTTACCTGTGAAGTACTCTCCAAACTCCTGATCCAGCTTCATGGCTTTGTCATAGATCTTATTTGCTTGTTCGTATGTCTGCCGTCGGTTCATTTCCCTGTCAACGATAGAAGAAATGTAGTGCCGAACTAAATTCCATGTTCTGATTAACACAAAGGATTATTCCAGGCTCCTTGAACACCTGCTCAGCTGCCCTCTGAGAGCAGCACGGCCCATGACTCTACATCTTCCTCAAACCTTCCAGGTCTAAAAGTGCACCTGGGAACACACACGTGGGCCCTCACACCAGGAGCCCTTGGGGACCAGAGCTGCGGTGCAGGTCTCCCTTTGTACTTCCACTGGGGCACCCACCGGCCCAACCAATCACTTCATTTTCTGTTTCCTTTGCAGGGTTCTCTCCCAGCCAGGAGTGAGTCTCAGCAAATACTTACATAAGTGCTTCAATGGACTTGGGCTTGATGAAAATGGCAATGGGGTAAAGTTGTGCTTGCTGCAGCCTCTTGATAGCATTGCCAGAAACATCTAAGATGCAGTGCTTGCCCTGGAAAAGCAACGACTTGCATCAGTGCTCCTGGTCCCTGTCTCAGCCCAACCCCAAGTACTTACCCAGTTAGCAACCCCAACATCCC
>NW_005370950.1:490069-494961 GCF_000412655.1 Myotis brandtii | reverse complement strand
CCCCCCGGGGCGGGGGGGGGGGGAGACAGGAGATTCTAGCCTAGAAGATTCTACCCCAGAGGTACCCAGGCGCCACATTTTCTACTACCCAGAAAAGGCCAGGTCCACAGAGGGGGCCCTATTCAGGTGGGTGACACTATGGAGTGAGTTGCATGGAGGCAGACAGACCCCACCATCCAGGGGATGGGAATGTACATGGTGGGTACGGCTTTGGTTACAGTGCCACATGGTGGGCCCTGTGCCAGGGGGAGGAAGATCCAGTGGACCTGTGGCAGGAAGCCTTTTGTGCGCCCTCTGTGCAGTACGTCTCTAACAGGGCCATCTCCTGCCCTTACCCTCTCTGCAACTGCCCGCACGGACTGGATGCTGGTCCCGTAGAGATTATCATTGAATTGGCCTGCCTCGATGAACTTGTTGTCCTGAATGTCCTTCTCCATTTGTTCTCGAGATACCACAAAGTGGTAATCCTGCCCATCCACCTCATTCTCACGCCGAGGCCGCGTAGTATCTGAAGGAAGAAAGAAAATGCTGGGCAGCCCAAGGAGAATGACAGGCTCCTCTCTAACCTGGGTGCTGAGGCCACTCCAGTGGCAAGATGAGTGGGGAAAGCAGGTGGGAAGAAGTTTGTCTTGCCTACTTGTCCTCTAACCTCAACTCTCATACACAAGGGGCTATTTCTTTCAGGTTCAACTGGACCAGAAAGGTGGGGTTTTTCAGATGAAGGCTCGACAGGGATGCCAGAGGTGGTACAGGAGCCAGTGAACATGACAAGCTACCCAGTGGGCCATGCTGACCCACTTGGGGGCTGGGCCCAGAGCTTGTCCAATGATTCCTAACCATTGGCACTCAACCATTTCCCAAAGGAGCGAGCAGGCTGCTCTGAGGTCTTAGTCCTCCCAACCCCATCAGCTTTGGGGGAATCTAGTGCTGCCTAATCTCTGCTAGGGTATTCAATGCACCCTTTCCATAATACATCAGATCAACAAATCACAGGGCACCAACACCAATACCCACAGTCTTCCTGGGCTCTTACGTGGCACACAGGATCCAAACTTATGTGGGAACTCTGAGATCAGGTCATCGTTGACTCTGTCCTTCATTGGGCCCAGGATGATCACGGGCCTTGCATAGTGAACTGGAGAGAGAGCGCATGAAGATAGTGAGTGAGGCCCCGACTGGACAGCCTATTCTACCTGCAAGTCTGCCCAGAACACTGAGGCTTGGAGCCACCACTCAGGCAGGGCAGTGTCCACAGCCATTCACTGGCTTTTAACTACAAAGACATCAAAGAGCCTTTACTTTGAGAATATCTAAGTCCGAGGTACCTCCCCTTCCATCAGATTCAGGAGAAATCTCTGCATGGGCACCAGCAGCTGATCAGGGCTCTTTTAGAGCAGCCACCGAAGGGACATGACCAGGACTTCCATTTTAGCAGCGGCCACAGCCACTGAAATCTCCCTCTGCCATTCTTGTAAATCCGCCCTACCCTTTGGAAGGCACCCTGGCAGCGAGCACAGGTGAGGCGGGGGTGGGGGTGGGGGTGTGCACACTGGAAGGCCACCCTATCTCTAACAAAGGAAGAAGGGGAAGAGGACGAGACCCCAGGGGCTACATGTGCCCTCCAGCTCCCCTACACTCTTCCCTGTCACCATTGTGTTGGGCCCCATATCTGCCAAGACTGGTTAGAAGGCAAGATTCTCAGAAAATAGCTTACTTTCTTGCCGAGTCACTGGCTCATATGACAAAATAGTATCCTCTTGTCCTTCTGCAACAAAAAGGGAGACATGTTAACACTCCCTAATCTGCTTCCCCACATCCTTATCTTCCTACAAACACTCACATCACTCCTACCTGTGTCAAAACAACCTGGTCAAGTTGTGCCTGCTCATACCTGACCCATGGGTCTGTCTGCTTCCCGTTGGCAAAAAAAGCACAGGAAGCCCTCACCACCCGGGCAGAAGCCAGTCTTCTTGTTCAGCAAAATATAGCTAAGCAGAGGCGTGACCCAGAAATCATGAAGCCTGCACCAGAAACCACCCCAAGTTTTCAGGAACTGTTCTTAAGGACAGTCACCTGTGCTCAGTTGCCCTCTTGCTCTGATAAGAATTACAGGGAAGCTTCAACTGGTCAAGACACACTACTCCTGTCCCTGTCTCTGCAGGTCCCCAGAGCTGCAGCCTAACTTTGGCCTTTTAAGGGTCTATCTATTGCCCCATTCACTGGAAGAAGCATCCAGAAAAATGGCATAAGACTGGGGTAAGGTCCCCAGTGCCCTTTAAGACCATGCTGAGGCCTGCACTCTCCTCACTGTATCCTAGTAATGAGCTTTTCCCAAAACAGTTGCCAAGTCACTGGGTGCTGAGTGCCTGGAGGTGCCAAAGCAGCTGGCGGCAGTGCCAGGGAAGGCAGCAAAGCTTGCATCAAGCCCAGGATGCCTGCTCACAGGCTTCCTCTGAGCTGAAGACTCCTGGGCAGATTTTCCAAGGCCTCTAGCCACAACTGCCAAGAGGCCAGTGCACCCAAAGTTCATGGAGTTTGGTCTGTGGCTTCTCTAGCTTAGTCACAGAACCTCTGAAGGCAAATGGGACAGGTACCTGATCATTTAACCCACTAAAAGGCAAGGACACCAAGCCTTAACCCAGGAGGGCCTGGTGACCTGGCAAGGCAATTCAGGACACTATCCCACAGGAGCCATCTTTTTTTTTGGTCTTTGAGCAAATATGTAAAATTGGCAGCATCTACAGCCCATAATGTCCCATGGCAGGGATTTCCTCACTGGCAGCTCACCCTTCCCAGGGCCCCAGGGATGCTTTAAGTGAGGTCCCTGGCAGGACAGCAGGCTTCTAATCTCCTTTAATCCGCGGCTTGAAGCCCATCCCAGAAGAACAAAATGGCCACAGCATGTCCAGGATCTGAAAGTGCACATGGCTGAAAGAAGCACTAGCTTCTCAACAGAAACGGCAGCCTTGTGATGCTGGAATGAGGGTGGCTGGGACACATGGTGGAGCAACACAACATGGGGGAGAATGACACACACTTACTGGAGCTGCTTTCGCTGTCACTGGTGTTGGATGTCACTCCCTCTGCAAGCCAACAAGAAAGAGACTCCGATTCAGAACACACCCCTGACAGGTCACACGTGGCACAACACTCAAATGCTCCAGGAGCAAGACACTGAGCCGTCAGCCTAGTCAGGCCACAGGAGACCTGCCACATCCAGGCTACCAACTGGGAGGCACAGCTCCAACCCTGAGCCCGGCTACCTCATACTAGTCCACAGAGCCTCTTGGTCTGCCAAGTCCCTCCCTCTACACCACAAGCCCTCCATTCCTTGGCAGCTTCCTCTTCATCTGAATCCAAAGAACTGAAATGGATGGCTTCCAACTCCTATGTCAAAATGTATCTCCCAAGGCTACCAATAGGAAAGGAAAGGCAGTGACAGTAGCAAAGAAAAGTCCAGGGACCAGGCTGCTCTTGAATTTTCCTCCCAGATAGAGGCCCCAAAATACAGAACTGTGTGGTGCTCCTAAATGATAAGGCCAAGCACTGGGCAGGCTGCGCAGTCACCAGGTAACAATACTTTGACCACTTGGTGGGACCAGCAGCTCTCCTGCCACCACTACCTAGAAGGGAGGGTGTGGCCTCAGTGGTGAGGGGTGCTCCTCCATCCACCCGACAGACGTGGCAAAATACAGACAACAAAGCACACCTGGAGGACAAGACGCCTCTCCTGTCTCAGAGCCTTGAGACCTGCCCACATCCGGGCATGGGCGAAGAGGCACACACACAGGAGGCACAAGGCAGTCTGGCCCAAACAAAGCCCACCCACCACTCCCCAGACAACAGGCAAATGAAGATGAAACATGGACACAACAAACTATGGAGAGAGACTTTGCTCATTTCAGCCAAGATGACACTGTTCCAGACCGTGATATGCTGTGGCCCCCAGGAAGGACTGGCTGACTCAGCAGCCACAGCTAGTTCCTGAGCAATCCTGAGGAAGCTCCTCCACCTTCTCGCCTTTAGGGCTTACTGAGGGAGAGGGTATGCTCATGGAAGCTGCCTGGCATGGCTGCATGTATGTGCTCCTCTGTGCACAGTGGGGGCACTATGGCCCTGCCATCTGTATCCCTTCATTTTCTACTCTAGAATTATTTTCAGAGAGGAGAGGCCAGTTTAGGGTTCTCCCAAGTTAAAGCACTAGATATAGATGGTCCGCAAATGCTGCTGAAACCCCCTCCAGCTCAGCCCCTTAAAAATGCTCTGTAGAAAGCCAGCCTGCATCTGTTTGCTGAGTTCCTGGACCGGCTGGGAGATCCCAGATGCACACTGGGTAAAGGGCTTCACAGTGCTCCTGTCCCTAGTTAAATAGAGTGAATCAGTTCATTCTCAAGCCCAATACTTTAGTGCTGGGTCACTGGGAGAAGACTCCAACCAGCAGGCATCCCTCACCTCAACAATAGGCTATAGATGAGCTGAGTAATCACCCTGGAGAAGTACTTTTGCCCACCTCACTTATAAGGTGGGATGACAAGGGTTGGGCTCCCCACCACTTCAAGGTATAAAAGGAAAACACAGACATGAATGACAGGCTTTTATTAGGGTACCAGGGACCCAGAGTAGAAGTATGACATTCACAGCCACTTCTACTTCCTCCTACTGTGGCATTAGAGTTCTCACAAATACTGCCCTCCCTTCACCCTTCACCCTCACCCACGTCCCCTACACCCCCAACCCCAGCATCACCATTCATGCCCAGAATACGGTGTGTACGTTTGACTTACTCAGGTTCTTTGCTCCATAATAATCGTCACTTAACCCAGGGAAGTCCTGATTTCACAGACAGCAAGGAAAAAGAGAGTGGTAAGAGGGAGAGAGGGAGGGAGGGAGGA
>NW_005370950.1:485635-489977 GCF_000412655.1 Myotis brandtii | reverse complement strand
AGACGGGAAGGAAGAATACAGAGCCAGGTGAGCATTAGTGACAGAAGTATGAAACACTATGAAGACCTATAGCTATAGTGAGGTTAAGAACTTTGCTATAGAAAGAACGTCCCAGGTCAAATAAGATACCTGGACTTCATTTGCTGCTAGAGGGACTTGGAGGGGACTATCTCAGGTGGTCTACAGCCTACAGGCCAACAGGGCAGGTGACATTTCAAGGCTTGGAGCACATGCCTTAACTAAATTTGTCTTTATAGTCAGGTCTCTGCTTTGCCCCTGAAATCACCATTTCCCTCTGTAGTGCATGAAGAGCAAACACCTATGTTTGGCAGGTAGGCAGGCAGAATTGTCATCATCCCAAGGAGCTTTCCCCCATACTGATTCCCTCTGCCCAAAGCCTTCAGGGAAAGCTTCATGCAGTCTGAGTGGCCTTCAAAGCTGACCTGAGTTGTGTAGACCATGGGGGTTGAGCTCAGCTTTCAGAGGATAAGCACTAGGCAGCTTCATCTCTTACCCAACAGGTAAACTACCCGTCAGCTGGGCCACTCAACAGTGCACCCCTCCAGGCTCAATGCAGAGGTTCTGGGACTCATCTGGTGAACTGTGGTGACCATCTCCTACTGCTCACAAGCAGAACCAACTATACCTAGTGCTCTTACTGAGCTCCCTGGGATTGTGAGCCATACCCTTCATCTGGATGAAGGTGTCCTTGCCTTTCCTAGCAACTACCCTAGATGTCAATGACCTACATATACCATGACCATGAATCAGGATGGCCTAGAAAAAGGGCATTCCCTATCTGAACTAGCCAGTCCCAATAGCCCAGGACCCCAAGACCCCTCCTTGTGAGGCAGAAGAGAGGTTTATAATTCACCATGAACCACATGAGAAATATTTCACTAGCCTGACAGGTCAGAACAGTTAATTTCTAAGGCATATGTCAGAATATGAATATTCTCAGGATTAAACTGGTTCATAAAAAGTTCAGTTAGCCCTGGCCAGGTGGCTCAGTTGGTTGGAACGTCATCCTTTACACCAAAAGGGTGTGGGCTCAATCCCTGGTTGAGGCACGTGCAGGAAACCTATCAATGTTTGTCTCTCACATCAAGGTTTCTCTTTCTCTCTCCCTCCCTCCCTCTCTCTCTAGAAATTAAACAACAACAACAACAACACATATCCTCACGTGAAAATTTTTATTAAAGTTCATTTAGCTCAGCTATATGGTCTTTTCTACCAAAGCAGCTTCATATTTTTCAATAAATATTTATTTGGACAATGCTGAGTAGTCCCCCTTCCATGTCAATTCCTTCAGGAAGGTTTTTATTCTGAAAGCTGGCTCTGTAATCACTCTGGGACAATATGGGTTTGTTAGAGCCACGTGGACATCCTGTGTGTGAATGCACATGTGTGTGATTCAAGAAGTAGGCCCAATTCCAGGTGTCCAGCGAAGAAAAGGCTCTTCTCTTGACATAGGTAAGTGAAGTTAAGGGAAAGAAAACACAAGAGGAGGAAGCCAGGAGAGCAACACTGAGTCCCTAGACCTGGTTCTCTTGAAAATCCAGTTTTCCAAAGCTGGCATTGTGGCTGAGAACTGCTCATCACCACCACAGCAGAGCTCAGCCTGGCACTCCCAATACCAGCACCAGGACTTTCTAGGAGGCCAGCCCCGGAACCAGTTCTACTCAGAGCCTCCAACATTCCTTTAGAGTGACGAGCTGGACAAAAAGACCCAATGTCTCCCTGTGCAGACCAACTGCTACCCTGACTCTGCCAACAAGCAGGTACACATGCACACGCATGCACACATGGACACGCCAGCACACACACGTTCCCAGTCCTCTCACAAGGGGAGGTGCAAATGAGAAAGAGGGCGGGGCTGCACGCCAGCTGCTCTCTGTACCCTGCTGCTACTTACGTTCCTGTATGCTGCTCTCCTGGGCCATGTTTTCTTTGCTCTTGTAAAATGGGAACTTTCGAGAGAGGCGGAAACTCTTTTTACGTTTCGTTTTGATCGACTGTGAAAGAACATGAAGATGGAGGGGAAGGACAGAAGAAGAAAAACAAAACAATGGATTTTAAAGCATGCAAGAAAAACTAAAATGGAGACAATGGTGAGCTAAATAAAAGACCATTTTTCACAAATGGAGTCTATGAGATTAAATGAAAGTTGATGTAAGAGGAAAATTATGTTTACAGGAAAATGTTGTAGGGATGTTAGACGTTTCTACCTAATCCAGACTCACAGCACTCACTGGTACTTCCTAAAGCACAAAGGTCACTGTAGCCACCTGGACACATGCCCTAAGATGCTACTGATAACTTCCCTCTACTGCTACCATCGGAACTTCTTTGGCCTGTGAAGCTCATAGAAGAACAGGAGTGAATGGAAAGAGCCCTCGATCCTCATTTGGTCTGAAGGGCAGTCAGAGCTGTGGGGCTGCCTCCCTGGCTAGATGATGAGGCAAGATTCTGTTCAGGGTCCCCACAGCTCCAACAGTGTCTGCAGCCAGGGAGACACCCACAGTTGTTTCATGTGCCCCAAGCCAGTCAGCCTTGCCGACACTCCGACTCCACCACATCAAGAACCAGTTCCCCGGGAAAAGGAGCACACACACGGGCTGGGGAGTTTGAGGGCCCTCTCTCTGTTCTCAGAAAAGCAGTCAGTATGCTGATAGGACAGAGCCAGCCCCTGACAAAAAGGGATTGTTTTGTTGTCCCCAGTTCTCTTATCCACCACACAGACTCCAAGCTTCTTACTCTTCTTCACATATTGGCTGACTCCCTTGGGGTTCCCCACTTACCCTATTAGACTCAATCATGCCTGTCCTGGCATGGAACTTCACGGTTTTCAATCGAGCTCTTTCTTTCTTTTCCACCCTGTTTTGGAAACAGAAACAAGTCCTATTACTGCCAGTGCATAGTCTCAGCAGTGGATTGCAATGGACACAGCAGCCACCTTTTGGTTCATTGAGTCATAACCATGTCCTGAGTACCAACTCTCTACCAAAAAGGAATAATGAAGCAAACCCCCTGCAAGCAACTTACAGTATAATCAGCAAAAAAGAAATCAGTACCAAGGAGAGGATGAGGAAGGCCTCTCTGTGATCATGACAACTCACCTCTTCTTACTGGGGATCACACCGATTTGCTCGCTTTCTCCATGTGGGGTCACCAGTCTTGCCTGCCACCACTCATCATCAGAGGCATTAATAACATGCAGAATGTCACCATAGGAGAAGCTGAGCCCCTGGCTTGGCAGGCAACTGTCCCGTGTCCGGTCATAATCAAACAGGGCCCTGAAACGCACAGTGGAAGATGAAGTGATCATTGTAACCCTCAATGCCAAGTAGCCGACACTCTGAAAGGATGGCACTGAAAGGCCAACCCACAGGGTCAGCGCAGATCCAACAGCCTCACAGTAGCCCAGAAAAAATTATTTTCTGTCAGCCCGACATTAATATGTGCCAGGTTCTCAAACAAACATTTTATTCCCCATCAAGGGACAATCTTTCTGACTCCCATCTCTTCCCAGCTTCTAGACACAAGAAGACACTCAATAGACCTCTCCCTCACCCACATCCTAGGGCAGTGATGGCGAACCTATGACACGCGTGTCAGAGGTGACACACGAACTAATTTTTTTGGTTGATTTTTCTTTGTTAAATGGCATTTAAATATATAAAATAAATATCAAAAATATAAATCTTTGTTTTACTATGGTTGCAAATATCAAAAAATTTCTATATGTGACACAGCACCAGAGTTAAGTTAGGGTTTTTCAAAATGCTGACACGCCGAGCTCAAAAGGTTCGCCATCACTGTCCTAGGGAAACAAATTAGCTCTAACAATGGGCTTTCTCTATTTACAAATGTATCCTCAAAAAGCAGTTGAAGATAGGACATAAAAATGTTAACTACAACCCCAAACAATGAATGGTATAGAATGGTATTCGATGCTGTAGAAACACAAACGAGAAAAGGGCCCTGTTTCCTGGGGCAGCCAAGGAAAAAGTTAAGGCTGATGTTGACCCACATGATGATAAAGTTGAAAGGGACCCTAAGAAGTCTCCTAGTTCAGTCTGTCTCTCTGTCTGATATATACATACTAGAGGCCCGGTGCACAAAAATTTGTGCACTTGGAGGGGAAGGGGGGTTCCTCAGCCTGGCCTGTGCCCTCGCGCAGTCTGGGACCCCTCGGGAGATAACGACCTGCTGGCTTAGGCCTGCTCCTGGGTGGCAGAGGGCAGGCCCAATCCCTAGGTGCAGCCCCTGGTCAGGCTCAGAGCAGGGCCGATTGGGGAGTTGGGGCACCGCCCCCTGTCATGCACAGAGCAGGGCAGAT
>NW_005370950.1:448590-484774 GCF_000412655.1 Myotis brandtii | reverse complement strand
GCTGCTGAAAGCAGGTATCTGGTTTGTTTGGGTTCTATAATCAAAACAATGTATAACTCCAGCTCTGAGATCCCGGCTGGCTGAAAGCTGGTTTCTGGGGTTTTGTTTAGCTTCTGTATTTGTTACAATGTTTCAAACTGCCAGCTGAGAGGCCGGCAAGGCAGGCGGGGAACGTTGGAGTCCTCTGTCACTGAAGCAAGCAAGCCTCATGTTCGCTTCAGTGCATGGCTGCCGGCCGCCATCTTGGCTGACAGTTAATTTGCATAAGGATATGCTGATTAGCCAATGGGAAGGGTAGCGGTCGTATGCTAATTACCATGTTTCTCTTTTATTAGTGTAGATAAGAAAATAGAGGCTCTGAGAGGAAGAATAATTTGATATAGATCACACAGCTAACTAACGTGGGACAGAAGTCAGGTCCTGTGACAAGCCATGCAGAGCGAAGAGATAAAGGGGACAATGGGAGAAGGTTGGGAGGGAGCTATACCATGCAGGCTTGAGAAAGAGGAGGTACAGCTGGAAGTCATAGGAAATGAGGTTGGAAATAAAGATCAAAGGCACATTTTAGAAGGCCTCTGAAGATTTGAGAGTAGGGAAGTGATACTTCAAGACAGACTTAAGAACATAAAGCTGACTTCATATGTAATGGGATAACAGGGTAGAGGTGGATTTGAAGACAAATTTAGACTGAAGCTACAAACTCAATCCTTGAGGATCCACAGCTGACTTGGGCTCTGGTGAAGCTGGTCTTTTACACCAGAGCTTTTGCCCAGGGAACAATTGACCTGCCTGAAAGTGTCTCCTGTTAGCCTCCACTGCATCTCTCCTCAAATGGAGTTCCCACAAATGGGTGACTTCAGTGAGAAGTTTGTATTTTTTCTACTTGCAACCTAGGCTCTGGTTGTCTTCTTCATTTTCCCATTAATACCTCTGCACACACAGCCTGGTGGATTTCCCAGAACTAGTCCAAGACTTAGACATCTACCTGCAATAAGTTGTGCTAGGGCTCAGATGGAAGCTGCCAAGGAAAACACACTATTTCCTCACGTGCAGGCCCAAATGGAATACAGAATATACGAAAAAAAAAAAAAAAAAAAAAAAAAAAACTGTGGAGAGTGAAATACCCATTGACTTTTGAAACTTCTTGAAACAGAATCCTTAAGAAATCAGTGTCAAGTCCAGCCTGTGTGACACAGTTGGGTGAGCATCATTCATACATCAAGTGGTCACTGGTTTGATACCTGGTCAGGGCACATACCCGGGCTGCAGGCTCAATCCCCACTAGGGGCCTGCCGGAGGCAGCGATTGATGATGTTTCTCTCTCATTGATGTTTCTATCTCTCTCTCCCTCTTCCTTCCTCTTTCTCCAAAATCAATTTAAAAACATTTTAAAAAAAGAAATCAGTGTCAGATTATTTAAAAATGATTAATACCTGCCCTGGCCGGTTTGGCTCAGTGGATAGAGCGTCGGCCTGCGGACTGAAAGGTACCGGGTTCGATTCCGGCCAAGGGCACATGCCCGGGTTGCAGGCTTGATCCCCAGTAGGGGGCGTGTGGAAAGCAGCCAATCAATGATTCTCTCTCATCATTGATGTTTCTATCTCTTCCTCCCTCTCTCTTAAATCAATAAAGAAATATATTAAAAAAAATTTTTTTTTTAAATGATAATACCCAAACTCTGAAGAAAAGCCCTTTATCTCCCTTGTCAAGTTACACATTTAGACTAGTAAGGAGAGAGGCCAAGGCCAGCAGGGTGAAGGAGGTGCTTGCTCTGTCTCAAAGTTCTGAGTTCTGTGTGACACAATCAAATCTGAATGTGTTTGTGCTGCACTTGAGACTGCATTTCCTGAAGTAAGGAAGGCTTTCTGGAAGTTGTTCCTACAAAGATGAGCACGGTGAAGACGTTATTCTAAGTGACAATGAGAAACACTAAATGGCATTATGAGCGTCAAAGGTCAAAACAAATGTAGTAAAGAAAACAACAGAACTTGGATGAAGCCCCAATTAGTTTGGGGAGGGACTAAAGCAAGATATTAAAATGACAAAGAGAAATTGGGCTCTAGCTGGTTTGTCTCAGCGGGTAGAGTGTTGGCCTGCGGACTGAAGGGTCCTAGGTTAGATTCCGGCTAAGCACATGCCTGGGTTCTGGGCTTGATCCCCAGTACGGGGTGTGCAGGAGGCAGCCGATCAATGATTCTCTCTCATCATTGATGTTTCTATCTCTCTATCCTTCTCCCTTCCTCTCTGAAATCAATAAAAATATATTTTTTAAAAAGAGAAATTGGGATGAGGTTGTAGAAGATTAGAAGGGAGTTTACTGGTTACAAGTTTAAAGCACAAGAAAAGGGGTGAATAGGCAAGGAATTAATATTTTTATATATGCTATTATAATATTTGAGATTTTAAACTGTTCATTGATTTCATTAAAAGTTAAATTAAAATAATAAGCTCATTATAGTATACTTTAAAATATTTTTCTTAATTATTTTTAAATATGTATTGAATTTATTTGGGTAATATTGGTTAATAAAATTATATAGGTTTCAGGAATTCTATAATACATCATCTGTATATTGTATTATGTGTTCATCACCCTAAGTCAAGTCTTCTACCACCATTTATCCCCTCTATACCCTCTTCTACCTCTTCTCACCCATTTCCTTCTAGCAATCATCATAAAGGGTTGTCTGTGTCTATGAGTATTTCTTTTTGCTTAATCCCTTCACCCTTTTCATCCAGCTCCCAACCACCTCCCCTCTGACAGCTGTCAGTCTGTTCTCTAAGAATCTGTTCATATTTTGTTTTAGTTTGCCCATTAGATTCCACATATAAGTGAAATCATATGGTATTTGTCTTTCTCTGACTGGCTTATTTCATTTAGCATAATACTCTCCAGGTCCATCCATGCTGTTGCAAAAGGTAAGGAAAATATCAGGTCTAAGAAAAGAAAAATCACATTTAACATTACTTAGAAATAACCACTCTTTGGCAAATATGTTCTCCCATGCAGTGGGCTTTCTTATTGTTCTGTGGATGGTTTCTTTTGCTGTGCAGAAGCTTTTTATTTTGATGTAGTCACATTTGTTTATTTTCTCCTTAGTCTCCATTGCCCTAGGAGCTGTGTCTGTAAAGATATTGCTATGACAAATGTCTGATATTTTGCTGCCTATGGATTCTTCTAAGAGTTTTATGGTTTCCCATCTTACATTTAAGTCCTTTAGCCATTTTGAGTTTGTTTTGTGTACAGTGTAAGTTGGTGATCTAGTTTAACTTTTTGCATGTATCTGACCAAATTTCCCAGCACCATTTATTAAAGAGGCTGTCTTGACTTCATTGTATCCTCTTGCCTCCTTGTCAAATATTAATTGAGTATAATGGCTTGGGTCAATTTCTGGGTTCTCTGTCTGTTCCATTGGTCTACATGTCTGTTCTTGTGCCAGTACCAGGCAGTTTTGAGTACTGTGGCTTGGTAATATAGCTTGATATCTGGTTTTGTGATCCCTCCAACTTTGTTATTCTTTCTCAGAGAACTCATACAACTTAACAAAAGGAAGATAAACAATCCAATCAAAAAATGGGCAAAGGACCTAAATAGACACTTTTCAAAAGAGGACATACAGAAAGCCAAGAGACATATGAAAACATGCTGAAAGTCAGTAATCATCTGAGAGATGCAAATCAAAACAACAATGAGGTACCATCTCACACCTGTCAGAATCACTATCATCAACAAATAAACAAACGACAAGTGGTGGTGAGGAGGTGGAGAAAAAGGAATCCTCATGCACTGCTGGTGGGAATGCAGACTGGTGCAGCCACTGTGGAAAACAGTATGGAGTTTCCTCAAAAAGTTAAAAATGGAACTCCCATTTGACCCAGTGATCCCACTTCTAGGACTATATCCCAAGAATCCAGAAACACCAGTCAGAAAGGATATATGCACCCCTATGTTCTTAGCAGCACAATTTACAGTAGCCAAGATTTGGAAACAGCCTAAATGCCCATCAGCAGATGAGTGGACTAAAAAACTGTGGTACATCTACACAATGGAATACTATGCTGCTATAAAAAAGAAGGAACTTATACCATTTGAAACAGTATGGATGGACCTGGAGATCATTATGCTAAGCAAAATAAGCCAGTCAGAGAAAGATAAATATCACATGATCTCACTCATATGTAGGATATAATGATCAATGTAAACTAATGAACAAAAATAGATCCAGAGACAAATGGCGGGTGGGGGGTAAGAGATCAACCAAAGGACTTATATGCATGCATATTAGCATAACCAATGGACACAAACACTGGGGCAGTGGGGGCTTACCTTCAGGGATGGGAGTGGCAGGGGGGTGTCAATCAGGGAAAAAGGAGACATATGTAATACTTTAAACAATAAAAAAGTAAATTAAAAAAAGAAATAACCACTCTTCATATTTATGTGGTATCGTATAATATTGTGTAATAAACACACAAACAAAAAAATACATATTTCACTAAGTTGGAAACATGCTGTGCATACATAATTTTGCAACCTTAGTTGTCATTTGAAATTATATCATTAATATTTCACATATAATTGAATATTCTTTAAAACTAATATTTTTAATATTGATACAATATTCTATTCTTAAGGATCTTCATTAATTAAATAAATATTTTAGAGCATCTAATATGACCAGGCACTCTCCTAGGCACTTAAACAAAGTGCAGAAATTGATATACTGAGCACCTGGCTTGAGCCATTTACTTCAGATGAGAAATAAATCTCGGTCTAAGTTCCCTGGCAAACAAGACAAAAAAGGCAATTTCCTAATAAAAAGTGGTACCCAAGCCCTAACTGGTTTGGCTCAGTGGATAGAGCATCGGCCTGTGGACTGAAAGGTCCCAGGTTCGATTCCAGTCAAGGGCACATGCCCGGAGGTGCGGGCTCAATCCCCAGTAGGAGGCAGCTGATCAATGATTCTCTTATCATTGATGTTTCTATCTCTCTCTCCCTCTCCTTTCCTCTCTGAGATAAATAAAAAAACATATTTTTTAAAAAGTGGTACCCAAATCTGTCTGGATTTTACCTAACGAATTTGTGAAGAAGAAATACTGAACAATAGAATTGACAATGGTTTTTACACTGTGATTTTGTCAAAGACATAGCAGCATAATATTTAAAATTAAAATTCTGAACTATAAGATCATTCTCAGTTGAGAATGTGGAAGATGAATAACAAGATATTCCGTTTCTGTCAATCAGAACTGCAAATGGAAAAAGAGCTTTGTAGAACATAGGAGCCTCAGAGGTCATCTTTGTCCCACTTCCTATCTATTAAAGGAAATCCTTTAAACTTCTCTAAGTTTCTTTCCAGCTCTAACATTTAATGTCTCTGAGTCTTTCCTAGCTCTTCTCAATCAGGCTAAACATTCCCAATTCCCTCACTGGTCCTTCCATTGTCATGATTTTGATTTGTTTCCAAATCCATGATATGGATTCTATCTAAACCTACTTTGTCTCTTTTCCTGCTGAAATTTTGTTTGATGAGCTAGAAAACTTCCTCACAGATGATGAAAATCAGGCCCAGAAGGACACATATGTAATACCCTTTGTAATACTTTAAGCAATAAAAAAAAAAGTAAAATACAAAAAAAAAATCAGGCCCAGAGAGTTCATGGAGAGTTGGATGGTAGGTGATTTTCAGCCCTGGGCTCTTAAACCTCAGAAAAATGTCATGAGGTCTCAGTCACAATTAGACTTAAAAAAAAAAAAGAAAGAAAAGAAAAAGAAATAAAGCTAATGCTCCACTTGGCTATGACTAGAAAATACCTTTCTTCCATTATTTAAATGAGTCCACTCTGTGGGGGGAACTGTGTTCCATCCAGATGGGAGATCCAGAAGCAAAGTGACTCTGGCCTGTGGAGTATGCTATCTGGCAGAGCTTATTGTAGCGAGAGGCACAAAGCAGGACAAACCAAGGCCTAAAAGCATTTAAGAGCACAGATCGTGTCTAGCTTGGGGACGCTATAAGGTGCTGACTTTTGAACTGAAGTTCAATGAAGGTTCAAGGTTTCAAAAGATAGAGATAGGGAGAGGCCCTTCCGGCTAGAGGGAACAGAGTGAACAAAGGCAAGGAGCCAGCGTGCATGGGCGTGCTTGCGGGGCCAGCAGTGCCCGCACTTGGCTGTACTGCAGGGCACTCAGGGGAGTGGCGAGCTGGACCTGGACAGCCTCAGTCCCCTGAGAAGTCTGGCATTCATTTAGTAGGTCTTATGTGACTAGTTTCATTGCCTTGGCTTTTTTTTTTTATCATTGCCAGCTGTTACGATAAGTTAGTATTTTTCTGGTCTAGCCACCATGTTTGCGAAGTGGCAGGAAAACCCAGGATCTGACTCTCCCTGGCTTCGCAGAGGTGCATGGCCATAACCAAGGAGGAACATATTCAGGGTTAGACAATCATCTTTCATGTAATAGCTCACTGTGACCTTAGGCTGTGGACAGTAATATTTCCATAAGCTTTGTTCTCTCCTGACACAGTGCTCCCTCAGACCTGACCAGTCCTCCATGAAATTCTTGGAACATGTGGCATGTCAAAACAAAGAGAAAGTAGGCAATCTGGAGCTGAGTCACAGCAGCACTAAAAGCAGATGTGCTCTTCTTAGGGTCTGCAGGTTGGAGGTCCCAAGCTAAGCTTCGGCATGGCAGCTGTAAATATTGCTGTCTGTCTTCCCAAGGAGAAAGCAGCAAGACATGTTGTTGAAGTGGTGACCTTCAAACAGTATCCACTAAGAACTGTGTGCCTGTTCACAGGGCTGATGCACGTGCTCTGGGGCACTTGGCCTAATCTTCCTTTTAACTGGGACCCCACTGCCTGATGGGAAAGCAGGAATATAATCAGCTCAAAGTAAATAGATTACCAGGCCACAGTCTCTACACTTCTGATCCTAAATTGTGAGGGATGGATATGCAAGATCCAAAGAAATCACAAGTATCGGGCACAGCCTGGTATCTTAGTGAACAGGAATGCCAAGAAAATGGGAACTCTCAAGAAAACTGGTCAGGCAGGTTTCTCAAAGCAAAGTAAACAAGAGCCCTTCAGCCTCAAAGGCCAAGTGGCTACTTCAAATGCACTCAACCACCAAAATACCCAGCTCTTTGCCTGTGGCTCTAGCTATCTGCCTGGCCTGGGAGGCTCTGCCTGTCCCCTCATGCCCTCAGCAACTCCTCTGAGGCCCAACCCAAGTCCCACCTTTCTCTGTGACCCTACCCACTACAAATTTCCTTCTTCCAAATTCATACTATATATTTAGCAGTGACCTTTCTATTTTCCATTTATTGCTATTTAACTCTTGCAGTTTTTTAATCTTTTATATTTTATCACCAAAGGAGAAGCCCTCTGAGGACCAAGGCCACATCTACTGTTCCCAAATGGCAGATGAGACCAGACTGAGGTGGGGGGCACAGAACAACCTCCCAGTGTTCTCCCACTGTATTTCCCTCTCATTATCAGCTGGAGTCTAAGACATTGCTTTCTTCCTTTGGTCAGTATTATGGGTTGAATGTGTACCCCCAAAATTCATATGCTGAAGTCCCCAGTCCCTAACGTGATGGTATCAGGAGGTGGGGCCTTTGGGAAGTGATTAGGTTTAGATGAGGTTATGAGGGAGGGGCTCTGATCATGATATTAGTGTCCTTATGAGAAAAGACAGAGGAATTTTCTCTCTCTCTCTTCCCCGCCCACCTCCCTCCATTTCCCCCCTCTCTTCACACACACCCAGGAAAGGCCACATGAAGA
This sequence comes from Myotis brandtii, assembly GCF_000412655.1. NCBI lineage: Eukaryota > Metazoa > Chordata > Mammalia > Chiroptera > Vespertilionidae > Myotis > Myotis brandtii. Next base: position 476,993 of record NW_005370950.1, on the reverse strand, counting down.
CACAGCAAGAAAATGGCCATCTACAAACCTTACACTGAATCTGCCAGCACCTAGATCTTGGACTTCCCAGCCTCCAGAGCTGTGAGAAATAAATGTCTGTTCTCTAAGCCACCCAGTCTGTGGTATTTTGTTAAAGTGGCCTGAGCTATCCGAGACAGAAAGTACCAGATAATAGGCACATATTACTTGAAAACTGAGCAGCCCCTCTCTTCCATGCTCAATATAAAATACGCAGAGAGCTATAAAGCAGCAACAACTCAACCCCTGACCTCAGTGTTAATAGTTAAAATTTCCAGCAGCTTCTGAACAACAACCAAAAGGGCCAAACTTGACTACTCAAGTAGACACAAGATGGGTCATCATAAGAGGTGCAAGCACAGCTGACAGCACACCACACCTCCCTGTGCACCCTGAGGAAGGGTCCATGGACAACATGGAAGGACACCTCCTTAGTCTGTCTCAAATGTCAGACCTCTGAGGGCAATTCTGAAGTTACAGGGGCATTCAGCTAAGGGGATTCTGAACAGAGGTCCAGGACCGGCATTTAGGGTATATGACTTAGCAACAGGCAGTTCCAGAATTGCTGATAGTGGAAACTTTGCCCTGCCCTCTGGTAGCTGATGTTGTCTGAATCACTCTACATAAATAGCCAGTTTTGCCTCTTCAATGTATTTAGATAATGGGTTGCCTCCCCCTAAAAAGAACTCAAAAGAAGAGTTTAAATTATTATCTTTGACATTTAATACATTTCAAAATCATGTACATCTTAAATGGTTATGGCTTTTCCAGATGCATATCACCATCACCCCAAAAATCCTATCTGATAGTGAAGCCTGCCAATATTACCTTGTTGTCATCTTAATCCACTATGGAAACGCATTAATGAGTAACACCAAGTCAGCCTCCCCCAAGCACCACCTTGGGCTAAAGCACGGGGTAGTTGCACAAGTCATGTCTGCTTGTTGACAAGCAGCATTCTCTAGCTGCCTTTGATGATCGAGCCAATATTTCTGACATTATTTCTTGACTCGAGACTACAGATGCCCCAACATGATTTCCTTCCCAGAGTGGAAAGAAGACTGGGATGGCAGATGGCCAGCCGGGATTCCCAAAATGCCTGATGCTGTCCTGTGGCTGCAAAAATGCAGGCATGCTAGCCAGAACGGACTTTCAAAAGCTATTTCTACAAATGTACTACCAAGCCTTTTGGCAACCTTTGGAGTACAAGGTCTTTCATTCATTCCTTCTATAGATAAATTTAAAAAAAATATGAGTATAGAACTTGGAAGTCCCTGGAAGTCCCTGAGTAAAACACGTAGCCACCCCGCTGCTGAGCAAGAGGCTCAAGAGAGGCATATTTCTGCGGGCTTTTCCAGTGTGGAAGGTAAATTCACCAAAGGCCCTACACTGTGCAGAAAGAGGGGCTCTGCTCATCTGCCTATATCATTTAAGAGATGATCCTAGTATGGTGAAGGGTAGGGAAGGCCTTTCCATTAAGTCACTAGTGACTTTATTTTTTTAATATATTTTTATTGATTAAGATATTACATATGTGTCCTTATCCCCACATTATCCCCTACCCCCCGCTCATGCCCTCACCCCCCCGTTGTCCGTGTCCATTGGTTAGGCCTATATGCTTGCATATAAGTCCTTTGGTTGATCTCTCCCCCTTACCCCCACCCTCCCCCACTAGTGACTTTAAAACCGAGTTTTGTTTTGCAAACACCATTATCTCTCCTTCTTCCTCCTTCTCCCTGCTTCCCAAATCCTGTCTCCCCTGTGGTTCATACAGAGCTACAGCTCCCTAAGCTTTCACCTGTCTCAGTGCAGGGTGTTACTTGCATCAAAACAGATTTGCAACCCCATACACACCAGAGGAAGATGGAGACTCGGGGAAAGGGAAGGCAGGAGAAACATATCACAAGGGTTTGAAACAACAGCAAGAAGAATGAGGTGAAACCCCACCTGAAAAGGGTTCCTTCACTTAAATCACCTGCGGCTCAGTGCCTTCCGTGTAGACAGCAAGCTGCTGGAGGGCAGGAACCACAGCTGCTGCCTCCTTGAATCTATCCCCACAACCAGGCCCATATTCTTAGCCCTGTGCTTTATTTACTACTTTCCACGCAGTAAAAGCTAAAGAAGTGTAATAGTTTGAGTGAAACAAATAAATGTCTCTTGTGACACACAAGTGGTCATTCCCGAGTATCCTGATTGCTTGTTAAAAACATACATTTCCCCAAACTGGTGAATCCAATTGACAGAGAGGAGCCTGTGAATCTGTACTTTCACTAGCATGACAGCTGACTCCTAGCAGTTTGGGAAATGCTGGGAGAACTACCCTCTGTAGTCTGAACAACCAGGGGCAAATTCCAGTTTGGGAACTTCTTGGCTGTCTAACTCGGAGCATCACTGATTGGCTGCCTCTGCATGCTCCCCACTGGGGATTGACCCTGCAACCTGGGCATGTGCCCTGACCGGGAATCGAACCGTGATCTCCTGGGTCATAGGTCGACCACTGAGTCACGCTGGCCGGGTTTGGCTAACTGGAATCTCATTTTTCTCTTCTGCAAAATGAGAATAATGATGTCTATTTTGTAACATCATTAAAAAGATTTTAAAAGCAATTTCAAGAGAATAACAAAGGTCCTGATGTGTAGTGGGTTTTTTCTAAAGGTCCGTTCCCCTTTATCCAGAAAACACTAGGGAACTACTGAAAGCTTCTGAGCAGATCATGTCCAGATTGTTGCTTTACCTTCAAGTCCCTCTGGGACACCCAGGCAAATGGCTGCCTAGCCTATTCCATAACACCTCCAGTGACAAAAGATCAAACTTACTATCTCTGGAAGCAGACCATTCATTTGCAGACAACTTTAATCATTAGCAATTTATTCCTCTTGTTGAGCTGAGATCTGCCTTGGGTGACAGAACAAATTTAATCCCTTTTCCACATGATAGGCTGATGCAATTAACTTAGATAAGGTAAGTGAGGAGTAGTGTGGGGGGTCCATTTTGAACACCCTGCACTGGGAGGGCCGGTTCAGGCCTATGTCCGGCAAGTAGATGCTATGCATGTCTGCAGTTCAGTAAAGAGATCAGGGGCATCACTTACACAATGACATGATTTGAAGTTGTGAAAGTTCTTTGTAATACTTTAAGCAATAAAACAAAATTTTTTTAAAAAAGAAAGTAAATGACATTGCCATTTAGGGGCAGAGGTAATGAACAGGATTGAGGAATGCTCAGCGAGGTAGGAAGAGAGCCTTTAAAGAAAAAAACAGCCCTAACCGGTTTGGCTCAGTGGCTAGAGCGTCGGCCTACAGACTCAAGGGTCCCAGGTTTGATTCCAGTCAAGGGCATGTACCTTGGTTGCGGGCACATACCCAGTAGGGAGTGTGCAGGAGGCAGCTGATCGATGTTTCTCCTCATCAATGTTTCTAAAACTCTATCCCTTTCCCTTCCTCTTTGTAAAAAATTAATAAAATATATTTTTTAAAAAAAGAAAAAAAACAAACAAGTAAGCCATGGAAACAAATGTGGTGAAGAAGAAGAAGAAGAAGGCAGAGGATCAGTAAACCAGTCATTGAATTTGACGACTAAGAGGCCACCACTGCTTCCTGGCAGACCTGGGCATCTGCTCCGCTGGAGCTGCTGGGATCACAACACCAAACTGAAAAGCAGATGCACACTTCCCCTCCTACTGAAAGAGAGGTAATTTGGAGAAATAGCAGCAGCAAGGACAGATGACTCTAACACTTCCCAGCCTGCATGGTAAGACGGGTTTCTCCAAATAAGGCTTTCATGCTCCCTCCTATCTACTGGAGAAACTGCCTAGTAAGTCTGTCCTGGAGATTAATCACAGAGAAGAAACCCATTTTCCTTTTTAATCCTGCACTTGCTCAACTTCCTGAAACATTTTTTTTTTACATAATACTACCAACCTCTCCAGGAACTAGTGTTTCCTAGCAAAGAATTGGGCAAATAAATGTGGGAAACAGAAGAAGAGAGACAAGATGAGAGTTTAAGGGACAACTGGTATCAAGGGAATTTTTTTCTTTTCTTTTAAGAATGGATGAAAGTTGAATATGTTTACATGTGGAAGAAAGGGAACCAAGTGTAGAGTGAAAGGCTCAAAACAAGCACAAAAGGAAATAGAGCAAGCCTGGCTCCAGGAGAGGGGTTAGCTTAGCGAAGGACCTCAGGTCACTGCTTCAGCCAGGAAACATTATTTTTTAATTAAGTCTAGTGATCACAAATGTTCACTATCCTAAACCATATTTGCTTTGCTCAGATGATACAATGTTATCAAGATAAGGTTAAGGACAGATTATGTAAACTGGATAAACTGCTTAGCTAGAACCAGAGTGCATCTCCACCCTCCTCCCCAGAGTTTTCCTGGCTGGGGCCAGAGAAGAGGGCTCCAGGTCTTCCAGGTTGGGAGCTAACGCCCCACTGCTCCTGCTCAGGCAGGGCGAGCTCTAGCACAAGATAGACAGAGAGGGAAAATCTAAAAATAAAGCTCTCTGAAAAAACTGTCTTGCCTAAAGAGTAGCTTCCCACGCACTCTGTAGTGCCACATCTGTGGGGGCTGAAAGCACAGAACGGAACAATCCTGACCAAGTCACGTATGTACTACCCTTTAGCAGGGGGGGGAGGGGGCCACAGTGCATTGCTGATCCTCCCCATTAGTGCCCCAGTGTCAGGAGACTGAAAAGATCACGGTGACTACTCCAGCCTTCCTGCTCTCCTCCTTTCTCAGCGGGAGGTGAGCACAGCACATGTGAAGAAAGCTGCTCCACAAGGAGTGGAATTGAGTGCTTATTTTAGAAAAGAACTATGAAGGGGTTAGTGGGCTTCAGGCTCAAAGTGGGGCTCCCTCTGTCCCACTCCTAGCAGTAGGGTCACAGATAAATGACCAACTGAAGAAAAAAAAAATCAACTACCCTGAAAAGAGCTGCAATTAGCCTTTCTGTCAGTTGGCTATCTTCATTTCCAACCCCAAGCACAGAACAGTTGTCATGTTGCCGGGCAACTAGCATATGCAACCTCACCTCCTAACCTCCCAGCTGGTATCAGAGGCCACTAGAAAAAGTTCAACCCAAGAGGTTTATACAACCCCATATGTAAGTATTAAACACCCAGGGAGGGAGGAAGGAGGCAGCCAGCTCAGGGGAGTAATCCCACCACCTCTTTCTCTAAGGAGTTTATTGCACCAACTATTGGAGTTTTGCCAAGAAGCCCAGGCAGGAAGAAGGAAATTAATCCTACCAGGAGGCCATAGTGTTCATTTAGCAGTCCAACTCCCCAGGAGGTTTGTACTTTGACCTGACAAAGTATGACAATATGCCTTGAGGGTCAGAAGCTCAACCTTGGACAATATCTTGGAATAATTTTCAGCAGCAATACACACAAAGCTGCACATCCACCCGCCCTTCCTGGGGAATGCACACCATCCTGCCCCATGTCCCATGACTCAGATACAGTAGACCAGTGCAGCAGGGAGCAAGCAAACACAATTAAAAAAAGAAAAAAAGAATGCAACAACCTGTCAGTTCCTTGGTCTCTTAAAAGAGACCCTGGACCAGAACACAGTGGTAGTTGATACGCTCAGATATAAAGCCTGGGGTGTATTATGCACATGTGAAAGGGAGAAGGGATGCAAAGTTTCCCCCTCAAATCACAAATTGTAAGCAAAATACTTTGAACATACCAGTGCTATTTGAATGCTGACTAGCAACAATCACCCAATAGCCCTTTCTGATTGGAGCACACTAAAAAGTTCCCATACTGAGTCATTCATGAACAAAAAAGAAGAAGCCAAGCCAGCTCCTGACCAGGAGGAGATAGTACTGGCCAGAAAGTACACAACCTGAGCATAGAGTTGGAAGTGTTGTTGTAGTGCTGGGAGTACACACTCCCTACCCCACTAGGTAAACAAGGGCTGGGTTGGACCAGACTCCCCTTGTGCAGCACAAGGCCTATGGCTTGGAAGTGGGACTCACCTGACATACAAGGACCTCTTCTCACTTGTTCGGAGGGACCCAGACCCAGAGCTCATGCTGCTGTTCATCATTTGTTCTCGCAAGTCATGTATCTTCGATTCAAAGCGACTGTACTCTGTCAGGAAGACAAGGGAAAGGGCAGGAAAAGAATGAAGCCAAGGAGAGGTACTGAACCTGCACGCCCGTGGCCCGAGCCAGAGGACACTTGGCTTCATGCAGCCAGAGCCAGCCCAGTCAATCTTTGCCTGGATAGGCAGAGTCCCTCCTCCAGGCACAAAAAGGCAGACTTCTCTCCACCCTACACACTCATAGAAGGAAAGAACACACCCGGAAAAGGAGTAACATTTTGATGTATCAAATGGAAAAGGCTTTTATCTGCCTTGAAATCCTTAAAAGAAAACTGGAAGGAGGTTCCACTGTGGCTTTCATAAATCTTTAGAGCAGGTGCTAAGGCCCAAGGAGAGCAGATGGGAAAGAATTTCCCAAAAAGAGGACTGCAGAGAACAGATGGCCATGAGAGCAGGGTGGAGGGGCTGGAAAGGACCCGAGGCCATTAAATTATTGTTAGGCAAGGAAGCCGATTTGTTTCTAGGTGTCTTTTTTGAGGGGGAATACTGGAACCCTGTGCCAAAGTAAAAACAAACAAACCTCACAATCAGATAAGGAGATCACAAAGCTCCCCTGAGTTATCTCCATTTTAATAAACAGGGTCTTTGGCCTCAGTATCAATTAAACATTAAAACTAAATTCACTCAATCCTAGAAGTCTGCTAATACCTCCCTCCTCCAAAATCACCTAGTCAGTAGGATCATAAATACAGGCCCAGCTTGGAGGCCTGCTGACACCATCTTAACCACCTGAACCACCTTATCACTCTGTGAAAGTAACTATAGGTTTACACCAAATTTAAGAAAACCTGATTAGGAAAACTAACTATAGCCATTATAACTTTATTATAAAAGGCTTTTTTATAGGACTGCCTTACTGTGACATTGTCCTAATACATTTAAAATATGATACTCATTACACACACATAATTCCACAACATTTTTCAAGTCTTTAATTGCTACATGAAATGGATATATCTAAAGCACAGGCTGTGGAAATGGTAGAAAACAGGTATGCTTCATTATGACCAGCTGAATTTAAAAGAAGTCAAAATTTATTCTAGGGATTGAAGGTGGGGAATTGCTCTAAAACATAAACACATTTCCGGGGGGCGGGGGGGGAATTCCACAAAAGCATTTTCATGCACCATGGAGGGCTGGCAAGAAGCATCCCCATGTAGTCTGTGTGACTGTACCGGCAGAAAACAAAACATCTGTTCCAACACCTGACACCCCACTTCCCTCAGCAAAGCAACCTGACCTTCAGCTAGGTATAAAGCAGTGGTTCTCAACCTTCCTAATGCCGCGACCCTTTAATACAGTTCCTCATGTTGTGGTGACCCCCAACCATAAAATTATTTTCGTTGCTACTTCATAACTGTAATTTTGCTATTGTTATGAATCATAATGTAAGTATCTGATACGCAGGATGTATTTTCATTGTTACAAATTGAACATAATTAAAGCATAGTGATTAATCACAAAAACAATATGTAATTACATATGTGTTTTCCGATGGTCTTAGGTGACCCCTGTGAAAGGGTTGTTCGATCCCCAAAGGGGTCGCGACCCACAGGTTGAGAACCGCTGGTATAAAGGGAAATGTTAAAAAGCCTAAAGGGGAGGGAATGGGGTTTTAACTCTCAAAGTAATCTCTTCTCAACAGTTTCTTTTTGTTCACACTGATACCAATGAAGCCAACTGCTTAGGTTCATGTGCTTTCATTCATCATGCACTGGTGTTAGAGTGATTTGTCCTCATTACCTACTCTGGTCCCTGAAATCCTACAGGAAGTAGTTAAATCACTGACTCACCCATTAAATGCTATGTGTGGGGGAGAGAAACATCAGCAGGACAATGTCCCTGTTCTGAGGGTTACCTGGTAACACATTAATTTCAATGAGGCATCCCAATCTAAAGGTAGAGGGTGGTGATTGATCTGTCATAGAAGCCCTGGACTGCCCAAGAGCGCAGCAGCAGGACTGTATACCTCTAGAGCTGCCTGAGCACTGGCCCCACCCCACGGTTTGGCCCTCCATCCTGGCCCTCTCTAGTTGGCTCCTTTCTGGCTGTGCTTCTCACTGATGGGCTAAGAGGAGAACTGGGTGAGACAAAGAGATTTCTGACAAGGCAGCCCTTTCTTGAGGAAGATAAGTAAAAGGCAGAAATATGCCTTGAACCCAGAAAAAAATACACCAAACCTATCCTTAAGCCATTTTCCCTCTCTCACAACTTGTTTATATATTCCCTTCTTTGGAATTGACTTGCCTGCTGAACTCCAACTTAGCAGCAGGTCATGGCAGTTGCTTAGTAACTACATTACTTAAAAAATCCTTTAAAAAAAAGCAACAACCACCAAACCACCATTTCCTCAAAGCTCCTAATCCAAGGTTGATAATACTGGGCCAGAGGGCCCACTTAAAATAGACTACAGAAAGAGAACAAGGCTATTGCTTTAAGGAATCCACTTTCTGTTTTCTACTTGCTACTAAGCTTTCAAGTCTATTAAATTGTGTTTTATTCATTTTTTCCTATTCAGATGATCCCCTTGAGTTTCAGATGCTCATCGGGTCTCAGCTTTTATTTGTAGAGTTATCTAACGTCTAGTAGGCACAGAGTAGCCTCTGAATAAATGATTGTTGGGTAAATGAGCAAATTAGAAAACTGCCCAAGTCGACACTTCTGTTCTCAAACTAATAAACCTAATGGTTTATTTAACTGATGGCTGCCAGCTTCACTGAGGGCTTGGAAAGGTAGTTAAGAAGTATTCCCATTTACTTCCTTACCAGGTTTAACTGTTGGGAGCAATTGGGATGTTTTCTAAACATCCTTCTGAGATGTTAATAACCCACAGTGGGCATCTGATTAAGAGACTTTGTTTATAATAAAGGGGAAAAAATTCTAACATAAAAAAACTGTTTAAAATAGTCTTAAGATAGATAGTACCTCATCTTAATATTTAGAGCAGGGGTCCTCAAACTATGGCCCGCAGGCCACATGCAAATACAAATATTGTATTTGTTCCCGTTTTGTTTTTTTACTTCAAAATAAGATATGTGCAGTGTGCATAGGAATTTGTTCATAGTTTTTTTTAAAAACTATAGTCCAGCCCTCCAATGGTCTGAGGGACAGTGAACTGGCCCCCTGTTTAAAAAGTTTGAGGACCCCTGATTTAGAGGCACCATTTCCAAGAACAGAAGCTTCACTTAAAAATTATCTGAATTTCACCTGGCCAGTGTGGCTCAGTGGCTGAGTGTCAACCCATGAACCAGGAGGTCAAGGTTTGATTCCCAGTCAGGGCACATGCCTGGGTTGCTGGCTCCATTCCCAGTAGGGGGCATGTGGGAGGCAGCCGATGGAAGATTCTCTCTCATCATGGGTGTTTCTATCTCTCTCTCCCTCTCCCTTCCTCTCTGAAATCAATAACAGCATATTTAAAAAAAATCATTTGAATTCAGCCTGGCCAGGTGGCTCAGCTGGTTGGAGCTGAGTCCAGTACACCAAAAAGGTTGCAGTTTGATTTCTTGGTCAGGGCACATGCCTGGGTTGTGGGTTGGATCCACAGTCTGGACGCATATGGGAGGCAACTGATCAATGTTTCTCCCTTTTCCTTCCTACCTTCCTTTCTTCCACTCTCTCTAAAAATCAATGGAAAACATATCCTCAGGTGAGGATTTAAAAAAATCATCTGAATTCTAAGGCCTCACAATTTGCCAAGGTGTGAAAGTCACTGCCAAGGAAGCCCACCAGACCAGCCTCAACTCAAAGGGCCCACTTCAAATATGATACTTTAAAACAACACTTATTACTAAAATCTCGACTACTGAACTGTGTTTTATTCATTTTTCCCATTCAGATGAACCCAACCATTTGTGACCCACAAAGATGTCCATGGTGAATCATCGCATCCCTCGTTCCCTTTGCTTATCACAGAGAATAATGAGAGGGAGGGAGCACAATTAGTGGTCATTTCCCCAAACACAGGGTTTCTCACTGACCAACTGGGGTGCCTCTTGGACTCTACCAGACACTGACTCAAAACTTACTGAGCAGGCTCAGGAATCTGCATTTTTACCAAGCATCAATAGTTATTAAATATGGTGATTCTGATGCCCAATAAAGCTTGAAACTGCTGGTCTTGGCTTACAAAATTGAGTTTTGTTTTATTCAGAGAAAAGATAAGTACATTGTGTCTCAAAAGGTAGGGCAAGAGGGTTGCCCTACCCTCTCAAAAGAAACCAAAAAACAAAACAACCCTGACAATATAATTGCAAATCCCACAGGAAAGGAAAGTGCTAAAGAGGCCTCTGTCCAATGTGCCTGCAAAGAAAGTTAATGAGTTTACAATTTTTTAATTATAAAAGTAGCACATGATTTTTACAAATCTTTAACTTTTTTCTTTAGAAACTCCTGTATCATTTCCCCATCCCACTACCCAGAAGTAATGAATTAGTATTTTTCGTATGCATCCTTCCAGACTTACTTCCATATATAGTTGGACTTGAACAATACAGGTTTGAACTGCACAGGTCCACTTGTACAGTTTTTTTTCAATGAATACTATATGTGTATTTTGTCTTCCTTATGATTTCTTAATAACCTTTACTCTAGTTTACTTTATTGTAAGAATGCAGTATATAAAACATATAACATACAAAATATGTGTTCATTGACTATTTATGTTATCAGTAAGGCTATTAGTTAAGTTTGGTGAGAGTCAAAAGTTATATGTCCCTAACCCCTGCATTGTTCAAGGGTCAACATGTACCTACTTTTTTCTATACTCTGGTATGTCATGGAAACCCATCCATGTCAGTACATAGAGATCTAGCTCATTCTTTTCAATAGCTGCATAGTATTTATTCCATATTATGGATAGACCATAACTTATTCAATCATATCCCAACTGATGCACATTTAAATTATTTACAATTTTTTTATATTACTAACAATGCTGCACTATATATTTCTATGAGTATTACCATAGCATGGATTCCTAGAAGTGAAACTGCAGGGTCAAATTATATTCACATGAAAATATTTGATTGGCCTTACCACATTGAACCCCAATATTCTGTAACCTTTATGACTGGAAGTGAGGATAAACTGCTATTCTAAAACTTCCAGTACTCTTGAACACAACTTGTTTATTCCTACCTGTTATTACCTTCTCCTAGAATTTTTGAGGAAGTGGAAGCAGAATTTACCTTTGAGGACAGATTGATCTTTTGTTTGGGGAAAAACACTCTAATGAGCCTTCAAGTTATGACAAAGTCAAGTCAAGATTGTATTCTGGAGTAGACAAAGACAAAGAGGAGCCTCAAATGTTCTCTCTGCATAAGCACAGAAAAGGTCCTTCTGTGGGTGGAGTTGCTGGTTCAAAGGGCTTGTCCTAACAGGTAACTCCATCTTCCTCCAGAAATATCTACCTCTAGATCTGACCACTCTGCCTCCCCCTACTTGATAACCTCAGGCCAAACCTCCCTGTTACTGTAAATGGCACTTTCTTCTATCCCCCACCCCACTTCCCCGGGCACAATGGGCACAAGTGTTTCTTCAAGTTTTGCTGCATTGCATCCTAATTGCTTCCTCAATCCATCTATTTCTAACTTTATCTCCTTGCCTTCCTGTTGATTTTGCCTCTTCATTTTCTTTCTTGCCTTGATCTAGGTCACATTGTGTCATCTCTTCTCTTTACCACCGCTGTACTGCCCGAACTGGGCTTCTGCCCCCAGGCTCTCCAAATTCCAGTACAGCTTAGATTCTTATTTGGAAAGCCTTCCTAAAACTTCAACGTGTAGCCTCCCTGTTCAAGTATCTATAATAACAGCAACTGAAGTATTTTACTTTAATATCTCAACTAAACTTTTAAAGATGGCTACAACCATCCTCCCCTCACTCCCAGCCTATGTATCCCATCTCTCATTACACAGATCCTCTTGTGAGCTAGCCTGGCTGGAACTTTTTTTTTTCTGGCTGAAACTCTTGAACACAATGTGGTAATTCCTACCTGTTACTACCTTCTCCTAGAATTTTCTCCCCTGCCTGACACTGAACCACCTTTTTCATCCTAGAAGTTTTATTCATTCATTTATTTATTCAAACATTTATTGAATGTCCACTGTGTGCCAGGCACTGTGAGAATTGCTGGATATATAATGGTAATCAAAATAGTTCCTAGAAATTACAATCATGAAACAAACAACTCTTTAATTACAATCTATAATAATAAAAGTGTAATATGCTAATCAGACGAAGCCAGGGCTGCAAGGGAAGCCTGGGTCCCGGGTGCCAGAGGGAAGCCGGTGTTGGCAGCTGGGGGAAGGAAGGCCTACTCTTGCATGAATTTCATGCATCGGGCCTCTAGTTTTAATTATAACTGTGACAAATGCTATGAAGAAAATGCTAAGAGAGAAACTAAAATATATGTTAACAAAGGTTTCCCTGAGGAAGTGACATTTAAGCTGACCCTTTGAGGATGAAGAGTTAGCAAGGGGAAGAGGGGTGGATAAAGCACAGTGAGGGTACAAAATATGTGGATCATGGGCAAATAAAGGGGATACTGGCAGATCATGCAAGGGAGGTAGGCGGGTGTCAGATCATGAAAGGGATTATGAACTATAGTAAGGATTGTTACTTCTATCCTAAGAAGTCATTGAAAGATTGTAAGTAAAGGAGTGACATGATCAGGGTGGGTGGGTAGGTGTGTGTGTGTCACTTTGGCTATTGTTGGCCAAATAAGTGTGGTGCCTTACATGAAAACTTAAGTTCCTTGACAGCAGAGAACCATGCTTTCTCTTTCTGTCTGGGCCCTATAGCCCCCAATATAAGTAACCCCTGATTTTACTGCATCCAAACCAGCTAGCTCCCTAGCCTCTACTCAAGTATGTCCAATGTTTGGAAGCTCTCTATCCTTTAATTATTAGACAACACTATTCAAGAGAAAATTTTGGGGCTCTTTTGCCAGCTGATCCTAATTTTGGTATCTAAAGCAACATAAAACATGATCGGTTCTCTTTTTCATAACAGTGTGAAGAAATCGTTTAAAGAAGGTTAAAGGGCTAAGAAAGCCTGGAGCAGGTTCTAAGACTACTGAATAAGATTGACTAACTAGAGAGAGACCAAGATGGCGGCATAGGTAAACACCGCAGACTGCTGCCGCAAACAACCACTTCAAAAATACAACTAAAAGACGGAACGGACATCACCCAGAACCGCAGGAAGGCTGGCTGAGGAGAGACTCTTCAACTAGAAGGAAAAATAACAGCACACCGAGGCTCAGAGGAGGCGCAGTGTGGAAAAAACTCAGGTGCGGAGGTGCGCGCGCAAAGCGGGCTGGTGGCTGAGAGCGCGGTTGTCGTTTTCGGTCAGGGGGGAGTCTCAGACTCTGAGCTCCAGATACGGGCGAATCGCTGGGGACTCGGACCCAAACGGGAGAAGCGGGAGTGTCTGGCATCAGTTGGAAGGCAGCTTTCCCTCCGAGGTTTGCAGCGGTTCCGGGGGTTCTGAGAAGCAGAGCCTCTGGGAACGGGACTGAGAGGGGCCATAACCGCTCCCTCCGCCCGCCCGCCCTGTTGAGCCCGCCCCGCCCAAGCCCTGCGCAGAGCCATTTGCCAGATCGCCTCAGGCAAAGGCTAGATTAGCACCTCCCCAGAGGACAGAAGTTTTCCGCGGCAGACACAGCTGATTCACACAGCCAGTCGGCCTGGTGGTCAAATCCCTCTAGTATTAACTACAACAATCAAGGCTCAACTAGAACAAGACTGCGCACAAAGACCACTAGGGGGTGCACCAAGAAAGCATAAAAAATGCGGAGACAAAAAAACATGACAGAAATGGAGGATATAGAGCTAAAAATCGCAATTTTGAGGGCTTGCAAAAATGTGCTAGAAGCTGTCAATAAACTTGAGGAGAGAGTCACGAAAACTAATGAGACCCTCGATGCTATGATAAAGAACCAACTAGAAATTAAGCATACACGGACTGAAATAAAGAATATTATACAGACACCCAATAGCAGACCAGAGGAGCGCAAGAATCAAGCCAAAGATTTGAAATGCGAAGAAGCAAAAAACACCCAACCGGAAAAGCAAAATGAAAAAAGAATCCGAAAATACGAAGATAGTGTAAGGAGCCTCTGGGACAGCTTCAAGCGTACAAACATCAGAATAATTGGGGTGCCAGAAGATGAGAGACAGCAAGATATTGAAAACCTATTTGAAGAAATAATGGCAGAAAACTTCCCCCACCTGGTGAAAGAAATGGACTTACAGGTCCAAGAAGCGCAGAGAACCCCAAACAAAAGGAATCCAAAGAGGACCACACCAAGACACATCATAATTAAAATGCCAAGAGCAAAAGACAAAGAGAGAATCTTAAAAGCAGCAAGAGAAAGAGACTCAATTACCTACAAGGGAATACCCATACGACTGTCAGCTGATTTCTCAACAGAAACTTGGCAGGCCAGAAGGGAATGGCAAGAAATATTCAAAGTGCTGAATACCAAGAACCTACAACCAAGAATACTTTATCCAGCAAAGCTATCATTCAGAATTGAAGGTCAGATAAAGAGCTTCACAGATAAGGAAAAGCTAAAGGAGTTCATCACCACTAAACCAGTATTATACGAAATGCTGAAAGGTATCCTTTAAGAAGAGGAAGAAGAAAAAGGTAAAGATACAAATTGTGAACAACAAACATGCATCTATCAACAAGTGAATCTAAGAACCAAGTGAATAAATAATCTGATGTACAGAATGAACTGGTGATTATAATGAATCAGGGACATAGAAAGGGAATGGACTGACTATTCTTGGGGGGGAAAGGGAAATGGGAGATGCAGGAAGAGACTGGACAAAAATCGTGCACCTATGGATGAGGACAGTGGGTGGGGAGTGAGGGCGGAGGGTGGGGCGGGAACTGGGAGGAGGGGAGTTATGGGGGGGAAAAAAAGAGGAACAAATGTAACCTGAACAATAAAGATTTAATTAAAAAAAAAAAAAAAGATTGACTAAAAAGTAAAGTGTTAACAGGAGAAGGGGAGGGGGCAAGATTATAAGAGTTTGAGATAGAACCACTGAAGTGTTTAAATAGGAAAGTGATACTATTAGAACTATGTTTGGGGGAAGATTATTCTGAGAATGTAATGGAGGACAGAGATGAAGAAAATAGAGACTAGGAACCGATTCTACTACAGACAATGACTTCAAATGCCTGACATAGTATTGGAGCAACTGAGAATAGAAAGAAGAGACAACAATCAAGAAATACATTAGATCTAGAAAGAGACAAAATTTTATATCTGATTGGATATAGGGTGAAAAAAGACTAAAAGCAACTTCTAAGGTTTTTCCTAAAAGACCAGGAAAAGGCAAGATAACATCAGCCATAATACAGAATGGCCATCATGCCCTAGCTGGTTTGGCTCATTGGATAGACCGTCAGCCGCGGACTGAAGGGTCCTGGGTTCACAGGAGACAACCAATCGATGTGTCTCTCTCACATTGATGCTTCTCTCTGTTTCTCCCTCTCCCTCACCACTCTCTCTAAAAATCAATGGAAAAATATCCTCGGGTGAGGATTAACCAGAATTGCCATCATATCCTCAAAATAAGTTATCTCTTCTCCAGACTAAATATTCCTACTTCGTTAATCAATCTTCATCTAACATGGTTTCCAGATCCTCTACTACCTCATCCTTTTAAAATCTAGTGCCCAGCATTTGTGGTGATGTCATTTCCTTTACAAAACTATTAGCTCCTTGATGTGGTTTTTGTTTCTTTCTCAAAGGTTAGCATGGCACTCCTGTTGAGTCAAACTTTTATTGACTCTGTTAACTTGCTATAAAGATCCTACAGGAAAAACCTGGACACTGCAATTCTCAAGTTCTGCTTCATCATGAACTAATGTAAGAAAAAATAATACAAAACTTTCTCCTTCCACCCACCCCCAAAATGCTAAAAACTGACCAACAAAAAACCACAAACCACTTAATAGCCTAATAACATATCAAAAGGGCCTGAAACTACAATGTCCACTAATAAAAACTGGACACTCACCCAGGCCGGTGTGGCTCAGTGGTTGAGCATCGACCTATGAACCTGGAGGTCGCAGTTCGATTACCGGTCAGCACACATACCTAGGTTGTGGGCTCGAGCCCCAGTATGGGGCATGCAGAAGGCAGGTGGTCAATGATTCTCTCTCATCATTGATGTTTCTATCTCTCTCTCCCTCTCCCTTCCTCTCTCAAATTAATAAAAATAAAAATAAAAAACTGGGCAGTCATCCAAGCCTCCAAATCCATCTCCCCTCTCAGATCTATCTACCTTCCTAATGATAGAAAAAACTGTCTCCTCAGAATTAAAAGACACTTCTCAGTCATTTTTGACAAAGATGAAAGAGACTCAGGTTCTCAACCCAAATAAAGTTTATTTGGTCCTATTTAATTCTGGGTAGGAAAATGTTGTAGAGATAGGAAACAAATGGTAGCAACAAAGGGTATGTATTCTGTATGCTATATAGATTGCCAATGATTTGAATAAAGATTTAAAAAAGGGAAATGCTACAAAATAAAATGAAACCTATGCTTACCAAATTTGGAAATGACAATGAAGCTGAGGAGACAACTGGATCACAAAATTCAGACACAGATTGTGACAGGGAGAAACAATGGGAAAACACAAATAAAAATAAAGTAAAAAAAGAGAGATCTAATTTCTTGACCTTGAGTCCCCACACAAATACTAAGTAGGGAAGACAAGCCTGAATAATAGCACATCTTGGTTGGCTTATAAACTCAAAAGAAGTCAATAGTTGCCCAAAGACTCATTTGTTCTCACAGAAGTGCAGGTGTTCTAATCTGCCAAAACCGGTTTGGCTCAGTGGATAGAGAGTCAGCCTGCGGACTGAAAGGTCCCAGGTTCGATTCCGGTCAGGGGCATGTACCTGGGTTGTGGGCACATCCCCAGTGGGAGATGTGCAGGAGGCAGCTGATCGATGTTTCTCTCTCATCGATGTTTCTAGCTCTCTATCTCTCCCTCTTCCTCTCTGTGGAAAATCAATAAAATATATTTAAAAAAAAAAAAAGAAGTGCAGGTGTTCTAATCTCAAAACCCATACAGCCTTCATTTGCCACTGCTGAGCTGCCCTGAACTCAAAGGAATCAACCACTGTGAAAATGTATATAGAACTCTGGTGGAAATGAAGTGACAATCTCATGAGAGAGTCACAGATTTTGATGAGTATGAATTGTGTTTAAGGTTTCTATAGTTCCTTTTGGAGTGCAAACCCTCAGGATGTGTTTGAATTACAAGCATCTGTCCCAACAGTATAGCTCAGGTTTTCAAAAGAAATGGATGGAGATGAAAGAAAAATGAGTCCATCGAGAAGATACCTGCCAGTGTGGAGATATGTATATGAATCACCAAATAGCACAACATTTCTAAAAATCACAAACTTATCTATATAAAAACAATATGAAGTGTATCACTTGAGTTAGTTTCTAATTATGAGGCCCACAATTTAAAGACTCTGACACATCTAAAACTGGACAATTTCTAAGTTCCATAAGGTATCAAACCTAGGACTACTTTAATTTAAAAAATGTTTTAATCCTCATCGACAATATTTTTTCCATTGATTTTTAGAGAGAGTGGAAGGGAGGAGGAGGAGAAAGAAAGAGAAACATCAATGTGAGAGAGACACATCAATTGGTTGCTTCCTGCACATTCTGGGATCAAACCTGCAACTGAGGTATGTGCCCTTGGATCCTCTAACCACTGAGAAAACTGGCCAGAGCTAACTTAATTTTTTAAAATATGATCTAGAAGAGGGAAATCCTCACATCTGCAAATAATCCTAAGCTCTTTGGGTCAAAAAATACCAAATCAATGAGCATAAATTGCAAAAAAAAAAAAACATTTCTAAAGGCTATGTGAGAGGGCAGAAGCGTGACAAACAGGGCTCAATATGGGCAAATACTGCTTGAAGAAAAATAATGTCAGCTTTACTTTTAGAACAATGGGCTTGGAATTCTGACTAACCCAGAACAGAAACCTCAGTGTCATTGTTCTGGTCCCTGCACTGTCACAATGTGCTTCCTCAGCCATACACACATAGCCTGGGTTCTGGATAGCATCCTGATACTGGGAATGAAACAGAAAACAAGACATGCCAGATTAGCATGCCATAAAAGATTCCAGTTTATTCCTATTGGGGAGATATTTCTGTCCCCCAAAGAGCTCAGTGAGGATGTGGGAAGAACTACTGAGCAAAAGTACTATAGTATATACAGATTTCATTATACTCAGCCACCTGGTCTGAAATAAGTAGAATGAAAAATGCTTTGATCTCATATCAAGCTAAGAAAAAGTTATCCACAGGACTTGCTATTGGTTCTTCTCACCAATTCCAGATCACCAAGCAGATCAGGGTAAAAGCCTCAAATAGGGCCTTTTCTCTATTTCAAAGGAATTTCATATAGCATATTCATATGCAAGATTAACAAAGCATTTAGCATCTTTAACCCCAAGACAAAACAGCTCATTCAGAAAACATTGGAATGAAGACAGAATTATACCTTTCTCTGCTCTCAAGATAGTGGGTACTCTTATTCCTAACAATCATTTTCATTTAACAGAGATGCCGCAATATAGTGACTGAAACATCTTATGACTAAGCTTGCTAACTTGAGTTAACGTAATTTCTATGTTTTATCACATCAATTGAAAGTCTAGATTCAAATGTTCTTCACAGTAGGCACTCCAATAGGATCATATATTCTCTGACAATCTTTATTGGGGTATCAACTGAATCTCTTTTGAGTAAAGTTTCATGGAAGGAACCCAGAAAATGGGTCCTAGAGAAAGAAAAGGCTCTTCTTGTTATTTGTCCAAATATCTGTGGTCATTTTTCAGTAACTGACAATCCCAGAGTAAAATATTACACAACAGAAAAAGAAACACAAAATCCAAATTGTGTGTGTGTGTGTGTGTGTGTGTGTTATAAAGGTGACACTTCAAAACAGTAGGAAAAGGAATTATTTAATAAATGTTACTGAGGTGATTCATTAAACATTTGGAGCAAAAATAAGATAGTCTCCTACCTTATATCATAAATAAACTCCAGGCAAGTAAAGCTTTTAAATGCAAAATAAAAGCATTAAATAACTAGCATAAAACAAAGATAGATATTTATTTGCTCCCACAGTAGCGCAGGCCCTTCCAAACCTATGGGCAGAGGCATAATACACAAAAGAAAACAATGAGAGATTTGACTACATAAAAACATTTTTTAAAGCAAACTACAAACTGGGAAAAATCTTTTCAGCATATTTGACCAAGAGTTAATATTCTAACTGCATTAAAACTTTTACACATCAATTAGAACTGATGAACAGTCCAGCTGGTGTGGCTCAGTGGTTGAGCGTCAACCTATGAACCAGGAGGTTGTGGTTCGATTCCCAGTCAGGGCACAACGCCCAGGTTGCAGGCTCAATCTCCAGTGTGGGGTATGCAGGAGGCAGCCGATCAATGATTCTCTCTCATCATTGAGATCTCTCTCTCTCTCTCTCTCTCTCTCTCCTTCCCTCTATGAAATCAACAAAAATATATTTAAAACAAAATAACTGATGAACACACCATAACAGGGAAACAGGGAAAGGACATAATCAGGCAATTTACAAAAAAATCACCAATGACATATACACACTTACAAACACACACAACTGTTCAATTTTATTATTAACCAAAGAAATACAAATTAAAATACAAATTAAATAACATTTTTACCTATCAAATTTGTAAAGATTTTAAAAAAGAATGCTCCATGTTAGCAAGAATCTCAAAATATACACTGTTGGTGGAAGTGGAGAATCATTTAACAAATATATCAAAAGCCTTAAACACCCTGGCTGGTGTGGCTCAGTTGGCTGGGCATTGCTGCCCTCTTCTCCCCCCCTCCCCCGCCCCCCACTCCTAGTCAGGGCACATGGCCGGGTGGCCGGGTTGCAGGTTCAATCCCCAGTACAGGAGGCAGCCCATCGATGTTTTGCTTTCACCTCAATGTTTCTTTCTCTCCCCTCTCCCTCCCTCTCTCGCCTTCTTTCTCTAAAAATCAATAAAAAAATTTAAGTCTTAAACATGTTTATACCCTTTGACTCAAAAATTCCACTCCAAGGATTCATTCTGAGCAAACAATCAGTCACAAAAAGCCTCATACAAGAACATCCATCAAAGAGTTATTTAAGAGTTTTTAAAAATGGAAATGCCTAAATGTCCACCAATAAGGGAACAGTTATATGAATTATGACACAACAATGCAATATTACATAACTATTAAAAACCATGTTTTAAAAAACATTTTTATTGATTTCAGAAAGGAAGGGAAAGATAGAAACATCAATGATAAGAGAGAATCATTGATCGGCTACCTCCTGCACGCACCCCACTGGTGATCAAGCCCGAAATCAGGGCATGTGCCCTGACCAGGAATCGAACCATGACCTCCTGATTCACAGGTTGACGCTCAACCACTGAGCTGCACTGGCCAGGCTTAAAAAACCATTTTAATTATGGCATATGTTAAGTTAAAAAAAAAAGGAGCCCTAGCTGGTTTGGCTCAGTGGATAGAGCGTCAGCCTGTGGACTGAAGGGTCCCCAGTTTGATTCCGGTCAGCACAGGCCCCCCAGGTTGTGGGCTTGATCCCCATTCCCCATTAGGGGTTGTGCAGGAGGCAGCCGATCAATGATTCTCTCTCATCATTGATGTTTCTCTCTCTCCCTCTCCCTTCCTCTCTGAAATCAATATTTTTTAAAAGGAATATAAAACTGTTTAAATACAATGATCCTAATCTTGATGATATACTATACAAATTTGGCGGAAAATTTAAGTCTTATACACAGTGGTTATTTCTGGAGATTATTACAGGTGATTTGAATTTTTTTTTTACTGTGTATTTTTCTGTATTTTCCAATTTTATACAAATCTAAATGTAATACTTTTCTATCCAGGGATAAATAAATACAACTTGAGGGGAGTAGGGAGGCAAAATGAACAAGATAGGTCCATGGACAAAGCTAGGACACACATGCACTAGAAACTCCCCTCCACACTGTTCCTGGATCATTCAGCATTTTCTTCTAGGATTGAGCATTCAACCAGTTACAGACAAATCCACTTAAATGTATCAACACTATTGTCACCCGGTCATCTGATCCAAGAGTGGATCAAAGAAACCTTGCAGTGCCTTATTGGAATCTAAATATACCACATCTACCATATTTCCCTGATCTACCAGTCCATGAAAGCAATCTGCTCACTCTGACATGATTTGTTTGACCTTGGTGAACCAATACTGGTTCCTGTGCTCACCACTTCTTTTTCTCAGTGTTTACAAACAACTCTTAATAATATAGTCTGGATTTGAAAAATTCTCTTTATCCTTTTTGAAGGACATGTATCCGGATTCCTAATGTACAAATTTATATAAATTATGTTACTCTTCTTCTATGAGTCTATTAAAACTTTTTATTGTTTAATTTTATCAAGTGGAAAAATCCTCAAATCTCTAAGGCCTTTGCTTTTTTAAGATATCTAAATTCAGTGAAAAGTAAACAAAGGTCCATTTCAAGAGGATGAAAGCCTTATCACAGGAAGAAAGAAGACAAGGCCCTATTAAACCAAGACTAGTATTAGTTCAAGATTATGTGATTCAGTAACAGTCTAGGTACAAATAGGAACTTATACACTGAATAAACTGAATTCACAACTCACTTCCACTTATCTAACACAGAATTGTGGAAAAGAGTCCAAAACTTTAAACAAAGCAACAGTGTAAATATAAGGGTAAAGTTTTCAACAAGCAACATATTTGAGTAAAAAGAAATCCCCAAAAGCTCTAAATAAGAAATAACTCATTCTCCCGGTCATATATTATTCTAACCATTCAGGAGAAACAGTGTTTTGCAGACACCAAAGCTCCTATGATTTTGCCTCAAACCATCTAACAAGGATAAGAAAGCACCTGTGGAGCTAGGTTCAGAAATCATTGTCAACTCTAGCTACCATGTCCTTGGGCTACATGGAAGACACAAAAGGCCAGCTCACCCACTTATATGAAGTTTAGTCCCAGGAGGCAAAACTGGACAAAAGGTTAACAATTTTTTTCTCTTCTAAGTTTAAAAAACAGAGTGGGCCTAAAACAGTGCAGCCACTTTGGGAAAAAGTCTGACAGTTTGAAAATGTTGTTACCTCATGACTCAGCAATTCCACTCCTAGGTATATATACCCAAAAGAATTGAAAACATATGACCACACAAAAACTTGCCCATGAATGCTCATAGAAGCAGTATTCACAATATTCAAAAGGTGAAAACAACCCTAAAGTCCATCAACAGATGAATGGATAAACAAAATGTGGTGTATCCATAGCATGGAGTATTATTTAGCCTTAAAAATGAATGAAGTACTGGCACATTCAAAACAGTATGCCAAGTGAAGGAAGCCAGATACAAAAGATCACGTTGTAGGATTCCAATTATATGAACCATCCAGAAAATGTAACTTTAAAGAAACAAAAGATTAGTGGTTGCTTTGGGCTAGGGGAGGGGAGGGATTGGGAGGAGATGGAGGAGTGACTGCTAATGGGACAGGGTTTCTTTTTAGGGTGAGAAAAATGTTCTAAAATTGACTGTGGAGCTAGATGCACCACTCTAAACAATCTAAAAACCATCGAATTGTACACTTTAAATGGGTGAGTTGTAAGGTATGTGAATAAGCTGTTTTTAAAAAACAAAAAAGGTGAGCTTTATCATTTTTATCAGGTAAGCATTTATAGCTAAAGTCATCTATCTACACCCACCAATCTTTAAACCCCTCCAGCACAGTGTTAAGAGTAAAACGTAGTCCCTTATCCTCTTGGTCCCTCTAATCACCTGAATAATAACATAGTTGGCCTGCTCTGGGCTCAAGTCAATTTGGAAACTATGAGAATCAAATTAGGGGACCAAGCAAAACAAAATTGAATGACAAACAATAAGCATATAAAAAGATGCTCAACATCTTAGCCATCAGGGAAATGCAAGTAAAACCCACAATGAGATATCACTTCACACCCACCAGGATGGCTATAATAAAAAAGACTGTCATTGACAAGGAAGGGTTGGTGAGGATGTGGACAAATTGGAAACCTCACACTGCTGGTAGGAATGTGAAATGGTGCAACCTCTGTGGAAAACAGCCTGGCCATTCCTCAATAGGTTAAATATAGAGTTGCCATATGATCCAATATATATATCTCCAGGAGAAATGAAAACAAATGTCCATGCAGAAACTTGCATACAGATGTTCATAAGAAGCATTATTCATGCCGAAACCGGTTTGGCTCAGTGGATAGAGCGTCGGCCTGCGGACTGAAGGGTCCCGGGTTCGATTCCGGTCAAGGGCATGTACCTGGGTTGCGGACACATCCCCAGTGGGAGATGTGCAGGAGGCAGCTGATCAGAAATCAATAAAATATATATATATAAAAAATTAAAAAAAAAAGAAGCATTATTCATAATAGCCCAAAAGTGAGAAAAAGGCAAATGTCCATCAACTGATGGATGATGGATAGACAAATGTGATATATCCATATAACAGAATATTATTCAGCTATAAAAAGAAATGAAGTATTAATCCATGCTACAACATGGATAAACCTTGAAAACACTATGTTAAGTGAAAGAAGTCAGTCACAAAGACCATACACGGTGGGGCAAAAGCAGTTTTACAGTTGTTTGTATGGAAAATAATACAATGATTAATAAATAATAGTACAAGAATAAATTGTTTCCCATACTCACAACTGTAAATCTACTTTTGCCCACCCCTGCATATTATACAAAATGTCCAGAATAGGCAAATCCATAGAGACAGGAAGTAGATTAGTGGTTGCTTAGTGCTGAGGGGGATGGGAGGGTGACACTTAAATGGTGCAGTTTCTTTTTGGGGTGGTGGAAATGTTCTAAAATTGATTGTGGTGACAGTTGCACAATTCTATCAACATTCTAAACACCACCGAATTGCACTCTTAATGAGTGAATTGTAAGGTCAAAACAAATGAGTGACAAATACAATTCCATTTCACTTGAAGAAATTAGAAATGCCTACTTACTGCATTAACATTCTTAAGCCTGCACACTTTGCCATTAAGTCAAGCAAACCAACTCCCAATTTTTGGCTCCTTCTCCGGTTCCCCCCACAATATTATTCTGTGATAGTCTTCCTAATCCCACTTTCCTTTTGAAGGAGAAGGGGGTCTCCCTCAGGCTTCTGGTAGCCCCTCTACCTCCAGGTTACTTCTTCCTTTGGTGCAGGAGTTGGTAGCCATCAAGACTAAAAAGCTGACATTTGGGAGTTGGTTTTACTCCATTTGCTAACAGCTTCTGGCACCTGAAGAGTCTCAGAGCAGTATCTTTTGCTATGTCCAGATGTATTTAGGTAGATAGAGGGGGAGGTTCACAGCTTCTCTGCTATGGTGGGTGGTAGTTGTGACCTAGTAGCAAGGGATCCAAAGTTCTCAGAAAACCTGACTTCAATTTTTGATTCTGCCTCTTACTGACCGTGTGGCCTTGAGCAAGTCTCTCAACCTCTCTAAGCTTCATTTTCCTCATCTGTAAAATGGGGATTATACTGTCTATCCCACAGGGATATCCGAAATGCTTACAAAGCCATCTGGAACATAGAGATACTCAACAAAACACGAGCCATGCTTTGGACTAGGTGCTGGGGATATAGATAAATACAGTACCAGCTGCCTTCAAATTGTTCAGTATAGAAACACTGTTAACAGGCATTCATTTTCTTCCTTCCTCACATTAGCCTTCTTTTAGGACGGCAACAGACAGTTCAAGACTTTATTCTTTGCCTTTATAAACTTTCACCTCTGTGCTCCCAAGAGAGATCTCACTGATAAGGTAGCAGCTATGTTTACATCCTTGACGGTTAATTAGTTATGGGGAAATATCCCTCTTATACTTTCAAGTTATTATGAACACTGATTCTTAACTCTTCCAGGCCTTACCTGAAGATGTTTCCACGGTGAAAGTGTGCTTATTCAGCACTTTAAAATAAGTATAGAAAACTCTCATTCTCTCTTACTCCCTGTTAACCCCAGCCTTTCTGTATTTACATTCCAGTTGAAAAGATTGGTCACAAAGAATCAGTTCCCAGTTTAGCTAACTTAGTGACCAATTTCTGGCTCACCTCCTGATTTAGGGTTCAGGTTCTACTCTATAAACAAAGGGCTTTCCAGAAAAACACTAGTTCAGTTTATAAACAGGGGCTATCACAAAGTAACTAGAGGAGAAAATGCAGGAGATAGTTTCTAAATCAAAATGTATTAACATGAATCCCATCCTTCCCTTGGTGGAGCAATTCCACAAGTCACAGAAAAATATTTTTCATTTTAGAATAGATTGGAAAAGAGCCTTTGCCAAGAGCCAGTTGTTTAAATTTTCAATTTGAATTTAAAGCAGGATTATACATGCCCAAGAACATCATGCTAGTGGTATTTTTAGCTAATAGGTAGGATTGCTGTGTCCACGACAGTTTAGAGCAATCAGGAGTGAAACTATTAAACAGCATCTCTCACTGTGGCACTTTTATCACTTAGTACTTCTATTTTAATATTTTCCAAAGCTCCATCATAAAAATACTTGTAAAGCACCCATGTTAGGCACAGTACAAAGTTCAAATAGATAGCCACAGTTTCTATCTTCATTATGGGTTTACATTAAGCAAACCAGATATATGAAAAAATCTCAAAGTTAAGAGTATTTCCACTGAGCTGCCATCCAGCCTCTAAATGTCCAGGCAATTCCAATAATTGCACCCTCTCTATGTATTAAAAGGAGAGGAGTAATGAAAATGTTCTAAAATTGACTGACCATGGATGCACAATTCTGTGAATGCACTAAAAGCCACTGAGTTGCACACCTAAATGGGTGAATTTTATGGTATGTGAATTATATCTCAGTTAAGCCATTTAAAAAGAAAGAATTGTTCTTATTCTGTTCTAATTAGTCAAAGCTATTTTTTCAAAGCTCTCATACTAAAGGGTATCTAGCTAAAGTCTACACTGATTTGGCAATGCTGCCTCAGTAGCCACAATGGAGATTAATCTTCCCTTGCACATACATCTCTCATTCCCTCATTCTCTTTCCCTCGTCTCTCTTTCCCTAGTTCCTTTCCAGGTGTTCCTCTGCTCTAGCTAGATCTTAGGTCTCTCAGGTATTCCCAAGCACAATCGGTCCTAACTGCTGACCCTCAGCAACTTTCCTTTCATGACCTTAGGCAAGTCAAGTCCCTCTGCTACTGTCGCTGTTTCGGTTTGCACAATGAGAGTTTGGACTATATAATCCTTTCCAGCTTCCATATTCCATGTAAAAAAAATGAACACTTACTTGGCCAATAACATGTGATCTCTGCCATTTTAACCAACAGACATATGTTTGGATTATTCATTTTGTAAATGCCCATGTGATACAATCTTTTAATGAACAGTGTTTAATATATTTATAAAATGATCAACATGGAGTCCATATTTTTAAAAACTGTCACTTTATCAAAGAAAATTCAGAGCCCAACACAGAATGCTTGATAGTCCCTATAGACTTGTCTCCAAGGGTTCATTTTTGAATGAGAAAAAAAAGGAGCTTTTGCATGTTGGGATCCTGTTGGATTTACCAAACCAAAGAAAGAAGATTGGGGTGACAGAGCTTTAACAGCAGTGGCTCAACTGAATCCTAAGAGAAGAAAGGCTTTGTGTAGCAAGGTAGAGAGACCTAACATAAGACAGCACCGCAACATACATTATACACTCTCAGAAATAGTCTGAGAGCAATAAACACTGCAGGAATCCTTTTACCCTGGACAACTTGCAGCTTTGTATGGAAACCAGTTACATTTCCCCAACAAAACTCACAAAAATATGTAGTCACCAGTTTCCAACACCCTACCACCAGACAAATTCACAGTATTGTTTCCATGTGCCAAACATCAGAGAGCAAAACTGAAAGAAACACATCAATTTCTCCTACACACACACACACACACACACACACACACACACACACGACAAAACCATTTTCTTTGCAGAACCTACATTATCAAAGTTGTGGGCATGAAATGGATACATACCGGTTGCTAATAAAAATCAGATGGTTAGCTCTACACTAAGAAGCCAACAGCAAACACAGAAATCATAAAAACAATAACCCTAAGGTGTGTTTCTTATCTTTAAGCTGAACACCAAACATGGAGAGAAATGACTCAGAGTGTCCATCTGCATCTCTCCCATTACCTCAACCCAGCCAGCTCTCCTGTTAGTTACCTCCCTACACTAGTGCAGAAGGTGCAGGCCCCTCTCTTCTTTCCCTTCAGGCTCTTGGCTGGAGGTACTGAACCAGAGTGGGGGGAGGGCGGAAAGGACAAAGGTAGGCGCTTTAGATCCCCGGGCTTGAGGATAGGGCTCCCAGCCTCTCCCTTTCTCATCACGCAACCAACGCACCTGCCCCGGAGAGGTCCCTTCCTCCACCTTAGTAACTGGTCCATGGGGCCTAGATGTCCGAAGAGCCTGAGAGTTGCAGCCCTCAGAGACAAAAGCTGGGCTAACAAAAGAGGAGGGGGAGGCAAAAGAAGTCGGTGCAAACAAAAGCGTGGGTTGGGGGCCCTGAAAAGGCCAAGTCTATCTCTGGTGTTCCCAGAGGTAGCAGGGTTTGGTGGATTCAAGAGCACGGGGGAGGGGCGCTTTAGAAAATTCCTCAGAGGTTAGGGATTAGGGAGCTGCTACAGGAGGGCTGAGGCCCTGAGGCACAAAGCGGGCAGAACTGGCTGGGAGGGGTGATGGCAAAGAGATGCCGCAGAAGGGGCCTGGGAACGGGAGAGGGTCGCTCCCTGGGCCCGGGAGGGACCCCCAATAGGGGACCCAAGCTGTGCCCGCAGGGGCTGAGGGAAGAGTACAAAGGGGGGGGGGGCAGTGTTGGAAAAGAGAGTCAGAGAACAGAATCGTAGAGAGGCTCAGGCGGACAGGGAGGGGACCTGACCCCCGCCCTCGTCCGCCCCACCTCACCTGGCGCCGGTCCGAGTCCAGGTCTAGTGCTGAGAAAGCGCCAGCTCCGGCTGCCCCTACGTCCCGCGCGGGAGACCACGGACACAAAGCGGGGCGCGCTAGAGGAGGGGAGGAGGGGGAGAGGGACGGCAGGGAGGAGGAGGAGACGCCTGAGGCGCGTGAGGGGGTAGGAGGGACGCCCGCCCGCAG
>NW_005370950.1:439361-448121 GCF_000412655.1 Myotis brandtii | reverse complement strand
TGGGCCTCCGTGGGTCCCAGCCAATCAAAGGCCTTAATTTGCATAACCGGCCCCGCCCACTCGCCCCAGCCCAGGGAAGCTCTCTGAGAACACAAAGAAGGCCCTCGTAGGGGGAGAGGGTCCACTCCTGATTCCCTACCCCGAGGGTTTGGCATCACCTTTTCGGCGCGTTTATGGGTTTTTCATGGTCACCCTGATATGGGAAGGGAAATGGGGGGGGGGGTTATAGAGCTTTGGCCCAAGATGTCTTAAGAAGTCGGATCACTTCTCCCTGAAGTACTTCTAACCGAGCTACCCTCCTCCCGTTCCAGGGCACACAGTTCCGTGTCTTCGTCTCTGAGCCCTCCGAGCCCCATTCCTTCCCCTCCCCTTTTTCCAGCCTCCCCAATCTCTGTGCTTCCTCCCGTAGGCTGCTGCCCACTACTGGCCTTCTGTTGTACTGCAGCCCTGATCAGCAGGTTCTGAGTATAGCCTTCATAGATGCTCCCTGACTTGCCCAAACCTACCCCTGTCCAGAGAGCTAGAGGTTACTGCACTAAAACAGAAAGGACCTGGTCTAGTGGCTTTGATGCCTATGATGGCAAAAAGCCGATGCTTGAAAGTGTAAACTCCTCAAATTATCTTGCCCCTCCTTCCTTCTCCTACCTTCCGGTCTGTACTGGGCCACAATGGTGACTGACTGGCCAGCCCGTTTCAGAGCAGCTGCAGCCTGCTCATGAGTTGCATTCCTCAGGTTGACGCCATTCACCTGTTGAAAGAGAGGAGCTATGAGCCACCCCTAAAGCAAGAAAGAGAGTCCTATGTCATAGCAGTTAGGACAGGGAGATGGGTACCCATCCCTAAGCCTACTCAGATGCCTTTCTCAATATCCCACCCTCACCCCTAAGAGGAGACATAAAGGATATGGCATCCCTAGTGTGGTAATTATCTTTATGAGGTCAAATGCCAACCAGGGTTAAAATAAAAGGAACATTCATTTCCTCCTCAAGGATAAATCTCATCTCAGTCCCTGTCCCTCACTAAAGACATACAAAAGAAAATATAAGTTTTCTCCAGCTCTTAGCTTTTCATACATCTCAAGAAGTGTTCCTTAGAGAAAGCAAGGTCTCCTCTCCTCCCTTTTAGACTGGCACGGCTCCTATCCTCCCACCTTGCCTTTGTCTCCTCACCGATAAGATCCGGTCTCCCCTGCGCAGCTCCCCACTCAGGTCAGCTGGGCCTCCTGCCAGGATGAAGGAGACAAAAATGCCTTCTCCATCCTCTCCTCCCACGATGTTGAAGCCCAGGCCTGTGGAGCCCTTGTGCAGGATGATCTTGCGGGGCTCTCTGGTGGGAAAGCAGTGGAAGGGTCAGAACAAGGTAGATATTATCTGGCATCCCTACGAGGGCCTGTCTGGAACAAGTCCCATATCACTGCAGAAGGACTTGAGTCCCTATGTATGATAGCCTGTTCCTCCCTTTCTCTCCTAGAACCTGCTTGGCTGCTGTTTTCTGCCAGGTGCCAAGTTTCAGTTCCTCTTCCCTCCCTTATTCCTGAGGGCTTGGAGTCAGCTCCCCAGTGGACAGTCCCCTACTCTCTCAGGTCAGCAAAGCCCTAGCCTGGACTCTAAACACTATAGTTCAGAGCCCATTCACTGGTCCTCTTCCTCCCCAGATTCTCCTATCCTACCAACTGGTGTGATGGAGCTGGGGCCACAGAAGGGGAGCCAGTTAGGAGCAGTGGAATCACTCTGGAGTTGATTGCACTCTCCATCCATAAAATGCGCATACTTACTTTCCACACGCTCCTTTGCTCTTTTAAAATTCCACCCCCAACTCTGACCCCTCCTACCTTCCCCAATAACAGATGTAATCACCAATTACTATGCACCCTGGCTAAGTGATGTGGGAGACAGAGATAAAGAGTTCCCAGGTCCCCCAAGGGGGCACAAGAGCCTAACAGAAGCAAGGGAACAAATACATAGAAAACCTGGACTACAACTAACCATGTGTAAGAAATCCCTCAGTAAATGGTCACAGTGTCATCAGATGAGGGCAACAGCCACTCAAGTATATCCATATACAGACTCCCAGCACACTTTCAGGCCCACCACATTCACTTTTAAGCATCTTTCATCAGAGGAGCCCCAAGTCCAAGATTCCTCCTTTCTTGCTCCAGGTCTAGGCCCTAGGCTTCCTCAGTGAGTCCCGGATATTCTTGCTCGAAGCCCTCCTCTCCTCCTACCTGGCATCCCCTCCAGGTCGTAGGGAGCGGAGCGGCCAAGCCCACCTCTGCGAAGCCCTCCTCCAGGCCGAGGCTGAGGCCGAGCCCAAGCCCTGGGCCAAGCCTGAGCCCGAGAACTTGAGCGCCCTCTCCATGGCTCCTGCGGTTCTCCCCCGTCCGCCTATCCTTCCGGGGCCCCACTGCAGCCAGCCTAGCAGCCTAGCAGGCCCCACCCCACGGCAAACCTGTCCCCCGGAACCCTGGCCGGCTTGACCAGTTCCACAGAGGCCGCCGCCAGAGTGGGGCGGGGCCGGTCCCTATGAAGCCACCTGTCCCTCCAGCCTCCCTGCGTCCCACCCAACCCCACTGGCCGCGCGGCTTTCTTCTGTAATTCGGCATGATTGCAGCAGAGGGGGCGGCAACTGTCTCGGGGCAGGAACCCCCGCAGCCTCCACCTCCTCGGTCCCCAAAACACTCCACCCCACCCTTTCTCTGCACTTTGGATCGGGGCCACACACTTGGCACTCCCCCTGATGGTAGAACTTGTCCCTGCAGTCTCTTCTGTTCCTTCTTAGGGCCCCAAGGGTTGAGAGAGGGCCTCAGACCCCAAAGATGGGAGCGATGAGGGCCTTGTCCTCTTCTTTGCCATACTACACTAGGCCTGTGGCCAGCCAGAAGCGGATTCCTCTCCTCCCCACCCCTATATAGGGGGTGGGATAGTCTCACCTGGTGAAGTCCTCCTCAGCCAGCATGTGCCTGGGAATTGGAGAATAGCGGGCGGGGGGAACCTGAGGAGGAGCAGGGTAGCTGACCTTGCTCTCCACAGCCCCCAGATAACCCAGGCTGGAATTATGGCTTATGTGGTTGTCAGCCAAGGCAGTAAAAGCTGGAATCAAGAAAGGGCGAGAAAATTTCAGAGACCATTCCACGTAGGTACCTTCCTCTCCTCCCCAAGGACTGTCTCTCACACCCCACCTCAAATGCACCTCAGCACCAAGGGCTGCTGATTCCTCAGGCCTCTCTGCCCCACTCCACCCCAAGGATTCCTCCTCCACAGTCCCTTTCTGAATCCTGGGCTCAATCCTGTGAGTCTTAGAAAGAACTGAAGTCAAGGCAGTCTACAAAGAAAGGCATGACTGGAGGTGTAACTAATAATAATCCCTCACATCTCTATAGCCTAATACAGTTTTCCAAGGGCTTTCTCGTCCATGATCTCATTTGAACCTTGCAGCAGGCCTATGAAGAAGGCAGCACATATATCATTAGCTCAGCTCCTTTTTGCCAAAGCGGAAACTAAAGACAGGTGAAAGGGACTTGTCCAAGGGACCAGCTATAAGGTGTGGACTCAGTTCTCCTGAGCACTAGTCCTCCGTTCTCTCTCCATCTTAACAAGGGGTATGCACTTCTTCCCCTACAGAAACCAGGGGCAGGGGCTTCAGCCCAGGGACAGGGCAGATGGGTACGTACTGCTGGCGTAGTCAGGGGGTGCGTACATGTCGTTGAGGTGAAGGCTGCCTGGCTTGGCCACCTTCAGATAGACCATATCAGAGGTGTTCTTCAGTGAGGCCACAGCTTCCTCATGCCTCACATCCTGCAGATTGGTGTTGTTCACCTAGAAGAGGAGAGGCCTTCGGGCTAGCACTTGAGAGAAGGAAGGGCATCTCAGGGACTCCTGAGAGGGGCCCTTTCAGTGAAATTCAACAGTGCTCTCACAGAGACCCAAGGACAGTGCTGTGAAGAGCAGAGAAGCCTGGGATAGGGGTAGGGCAGCTAAGGGACTCCCAGCCATGAAAAGAAGTAGGGCCTTGGTATCTGATACGCCCAACTCTGATGATGCTCTTGAAATTCCCCACAATGCCTAATACCTGAATGAGGTTCAGGTGGAGTGAGAGGCTGCTAGAGCTCCACCTTCCCACCCTACCATTTGGGCATTTCTGTGAAGACTGTCTCACCGCCAGCAGCCGGTCCCCGATCTGTAGGCGGCCATCCTTCTGAGCAGCACCCCCCTCAATGATCTTGGTGATGTAGATGCTGTTGTCTCCTGGGATGTGCTGGTTGCCAATGCCCCCAGCAATGCTGAAACCCAGGCCTGGGCAGGAACCAGCAGGGAGTGGGAGAAGGCCACAGAAGTTAGAGTGCTCAGTCAATTCAATCCAAAACCCAACGCTTGCCCCCAGCCAACACACTCCCCTGGGGATCCCAAACACTAGGCTGCCATCCCGAGGTCAGTAGGGTGAAACATGAGGTCAAGAAAGAAGGCTGTGAGCTGGTATGGGGAATCAGGCAAGGAGTAAGGCTATTCCCTTCCATTTCCTACATAGCCAACCAGGGACCTCTGGCCAGAGCATAGGAACCCAGAGGGCCACACCTTTGGGCCCTTTGAGCAGGTTGACCTCCATGATGGTCTCAGGTGGGGGTTGTCGCCTCCGCACCACCAACCGCACCACAGGGCCCGCCTCCTTCAGCGCCTCCACAGCTCGGCTGTGCACCACCTCTGACACGTCCACCTCATTCACCCGCAGCACACAGTCATTCACCCTGTGGGGGAAGCCCAAGAGGCATGACACTGTGACACAACCACTCCACCCCTCTCTCCCCTCCTACTGCTCCTCTCCCCCAACCTCCTCATTCCTTTCCCCCTCCTCCTCTCAGATTGAACCAAAGGGCCATCCTGCCAGGCAGTCCTCCTCCCCTCATCTCCATCCTCCCCCTGCCTCCCCCAGCCCTGCTTCGAGGCCACCTCACCCTAGCCTCCCGTCCATGGCAGCTGCTCCACCAGGAATGATCTTGGTAATGAAGATGCCGGGGTCATCAGGGACATGGGGATTGTCAATGCCACCTGCGATGCTGAAGCCCAGGCCGGAATTGCCCTGCAGAAAGGAGTGGAGGGGCACAGTCTGCTCACTCAGAGGGCATGAGGAAGGGTTCCTGGTTCCCCAACCTCGCCTAATCCCCAGGCCAGGTGCTCCAGGCCTCAGAAGGGGCCAGGGCAGACCAGGGCACATTCATCAGAAACCTGGTGGCTTCCCAGCCTGTGCTGATCATTTTGGCGTAGAGGCCTCAGCAAAGCCACCCCCTCCCCAGTTCCCCAGGCTTCAACAAGCAAGGTCAATTAATATTTGTTAGTCGGTTGACTGATTGATGCAGTGATGTGGCCTCTGAGTGCCGCTGTTTCCCTATCCTCTCAATGCAGGTCCCCCTCTGAGTCTTAAGAGTGAGGTTCAAGGCCCTCCTCTCTCTTGGCTCAATCCCTCCCCTCCATTTTCATCCCATCCCACTGACAAACTCACCCGCTCCAGCACTATCTCCTCATACTTGAACATGCCATCGCTGCCATTTACCTAGGGGAAGACACAGGCAGTTCCCTAAATGC
The DNA here is from genome assembly GCF_000412655.1 of Myotis brandtii. Taxonomy (NCBI): domain Eukaryota; kingdom Metazoa; phylum Chordata; class Mammalia; order Chiroptera; family Vespertilionidae; genus Myotis; species Myotis brandtii. Next base: position 442,545 of record NW_005370950.1, on the reverse strand, counting down.
CTTCTGTACACCCCCCAGCCAGATGCCCCCTGGTCAACCTGCTCCTCCACACTCCCCACAGAGTAGAAGAGCCCAAATAGATCCCAGACACCTATTGGCCACAGATGGGGACAGGCTGACCCTGAGGAGTCCACCTCCTCCCCTTGCTTCCAGCCATAACATGCCAAACTCAGCTGTTCATTTAGCTCAGATCAATGGTCTGGGACTGAGCCAGCCAGTGGTGCACTCAAGGAGAGACTGGGCTCCAGGGCCTTGTGGTTCACTAGGAGGGGTGCAGAGCTGGCCTGAGGGGGGTGGCAAAAATGGAACATGGCAGATAAACCAAGCCATGCCCAGCATCCATGGGGGTACCCAGGACCTGGACAGGGACCTGCTTGCCTTCCTAACCACAGCTCTCCATGGTGCAGATCACAGACTCCCACTGTGTCAGAGGTAGAAAGACAGAAGATACCATCTTGTCCAATCTCCCTTATATGATAAATGGTGACACTGAGGCTCAGAGAGGACACAGATTGTGTTAAAGGCACACTGGGAGTTAGTGGCAGAGCAGAGACTAGAATCTGGATTAAAGCAAGCTGCCAAGGCCACTGATGTGTTGGCCACTCATCCCTTTCCCCAGCAGAGCTCATGGGAAAAAAGGAAGTTGCCTTCTTCAGAGTACCTCATAAACCCTCATTCTCCATCTCCTAATGTGTCCCCAGGAACCCAAGTCTACATGGGTAGAAGGAGTGAAAGTCCTAATCCATTTTCAACCAAGAGGTGTTTAGTACGGAACCCTTTGTGTTTCCCAGCAGGAAGGCCCAGGGTAGGATCTGGCCGGGAGTCAGAGGCAAAGCCAGGGTTGCTACAGGAGCAGAATGGACAATATTCCCCAGGAGGGGGAAGCTGATGACCATGGACCGATTGGCAGCAGAGTCCATGGCCTTCAACAGGCAATAGCCATGGGAGAAGACACAAGGGAAGGGGACAGAAACACAGGGTTAGTGTGACCAGCCCACAGAGGTGGCCTCCCAGACAGCACATACTAGTAGCCATTGTCAAGTAAAAATCTGATTCTGGACAGACAAGTAGCATCTGCTTTCTGGCTCCCACTCTCATCATCCCCCCAAATGGAGAAACCCTCTTGCCTCTCTCCCCAGGTAACCTGACAGTCCTTCCCCATCTTTCTCTGGCTCTTGCCTTACCCCTAATCTCCTCCTCTGAAAAGGGGACCTGGGAACCCAGGGTGGGGGCTCCTCCATATGCCCTGTTCTGCTTCTCTCTCCCACCTTCACCCCACACACCTTTGGCTTTGAGAAGCAGAGAGGATGAGATGAGGAGAGGACTGGCTAGAAATGCCTCTACCTTTTCTGGACCTGACTCCAAGACTTTATGCCCTGCAGCTCTAGGAGCTGGTGGGAGGACTCCAGCTGCAGCCCCACTCTGGTCCCTGATCCCAGGAGGAACTGATGGTTCTTCAGAGTCCCCAAACCAACACAGCTGCCTGAAGTACCATGCGACAGAAACGCAGGGAAAAGAACACCTGCACATGCAGCTCTTGCATGCATCTGGGGTACCATGTGTGCCCACATGTTATAAGCCATGCTTCAAGCCCAGCTCCAGTGAGATCCAGAGGCTCCTGCTCCCAACTGGTCCACCCTCCCACTGCCCCCCTCAGGGACCCTGCTCCCAAGGCCAAAAGGCATCCAGAGATCAGCCCCAGCAAAGAAACATTGCCAACTGTCACCCATCTCCCAGCTGAGCAGGACAAGCGTAAGAGAGTGTTTGCAAGGATAGGGCCCCTGGATAGAGAGGAAAAGGAGAGAGGTAGACTCGCTGGAGAAGGCAAGGGGCCAAGGAAAGAGACACAAGAAATAGTAAGTGTAGACAGACAGAAGGGCAGAACCAAGGAAGGACTCCTCTCCCCAGGAAGTCCCCATCATTGCTTCTGAGTGAGAGCACATCCTATCCCCAGAGAAGGACAGAGGTGGCCAGAATGGTCACTACCTGCTCTCGACAGCAAAACCTCCTCCTCTCTCCCTACCCTGGGGACTGCAGAGCCAAATAACCAGGCAGGCCCTCCGCCATGTGTGCCAGGGACCTGGCTCTGCCGGCCCAGCCTCCATTTTGCTGCTTCTCCCACAGATGCTCCTTCCATTTTCTAAGCTGGCAGTTTAGGCTGGGAGTGGAAGACAGAGTTGTGCCTTGCACCCAGGGGTTCCCAAGCTGTAAGCCATACGTGGGGGCCAAGTTCTCCCACGTCTGGGGGTACCTAATGGGGCATGCCCCACTGGGGGCAGTTCTTACACCAGAGCAGATGTCCTGTGCCCGGCTCCAGGCATCATGCCTGTTCTGGAGCGAGGAAGCTTGTTTCAGTCCCCCCTCCAGCACACACACACTTCAGAGCTGCTTGGACAAAAGAGTCTGTCCTTCTCGGCATCCTCTCAGCCTTGCTTGGGACGTGTCTCTCTCTTCCTCTCCTTCCCCTCCTTTGCCTGTCAAGCACCTCTTCAAAGGGACACACACACACACACCCCACACAAACACACACACACACAGAGGCACATATGTGCACACACTTGCAGCCACATGCTCACACACATATACATGTAGCGACACACACGGGGAAACACAGCCGTCCCTGAAGCCTCATATACAGAAACACCTCCGCGGTCAGACATTCTCATACGTCCATGTGCACATTCACACACAAAGGGACTGGGACGGAGAGGGACTCATGCCATGGAAGGATGAAGCTCAGCGAGCTGGGCACATGGGCTCTACATAGATTCACAGGAGCTTCATTGCCTTTCTTCACACACCTCAACATACACACACACACATCACACATCACACATGTCACATGTCCCCCCTACGCAGAGCACCATGCCCCCTCCTCCCCTCCCGCGGAGACACACCACACACAGCTCCCGCAGAACCTCCCGCCCCTGCCAGACACAGAGACACTGCTGAGCCCCCGCACTGAGACAAACCCAATTCCCCACACAGGAAAATGTGCTCCTCCGCCATACCTTCACCCCCGACACACACAGCTCCTCACAACCCCCTCCAAACGGAGACCCCCAAACAGACACACACTGTGAAGCATACATTTCCTACCATCTCTCCTGGCCCAGCTGCAATGCTAGGGCTTAGGGTCCACTGGTTTGGAGCCCCACGAACCCGTGCTGCACCCCAGGCCTCT
>NW_005370950.1:438964-439341 GCF_000412655.1 Myotis brandtii | reverse complement strand
CGCCCCTACTGGTTCATACCTGCTCATACCAGTCCCGGTTGGTACAGGTGCACTCAGGCCACCAACTGGGGCCGCTGCCGTTGAGTTTGGGAGTGCTCTTGCCTGGGACTGGCTTAGGGGTTACTGGCCCCACATCCCGGCCCGTGGGGATGAGCTTGGCCTTGGTGCGTGGGGTGGGGGTGGCCCCCGCCTGCGAAGGCAGGGTCTGCGAGCTGTAGCCCCCATATGCCGTACTGGCTCCATTTCCCCCACCTGGCCCATAGGGGTCTGGCACCTGCCAGTCCCCATAGCCCGGAGGCTCGAGGCGCCGCAGGGCGGCCAGGCGGGTCACCTCGTAGCACTCGGGGCACTTACAGCAGTGCTGGTGCTTGTGCATG
>NW_005370950.1:435625-438568 GCF_000412655.1 Myotis brandtii | reverse complement strand
CCAGCACTGGTGGCTCCGTGTCGCCCGTAGTGGCTCCTGGGCCTAGGCCCAGCGGCAAAGAAGAAGCAGGAGCCTGGGCAGAGGCTGGGTGCTGCGAGGACCGCTCCTGCACTGGTCCCCAGGATGGATCTGAGTGGAGTCAAGAGCATCTCTCCCTGGCTCCTTTCTCAGTTGATTCCAGCCAATCAGCGTGCAGAGTCAGGCAGCGGCAGCGGCAGGAATGCTAAACAGCAGCTCCTTAAAGAAACAGAGGCAGTGGCGCCCCCAGGTTCAGTTCCAGCTCCCCAGATAACTGGGGTACCGACAACCCTACGGCTGAGGCAGAGGACTTAGGCCATAGGTGACCTCAGCCCCCAATCTCATGCCCCCATGTTCCAAATTTCAGCCCATTCTTCGCCCACTCCACCCCACCCCACTTCCAAGAGGGAGTTGCAGAAAGATGCTCAATGGGTCCCCGGGCTTACTCAGAGCTGAGGCCATCAGGAATAAAGACTTGAGGTAGAAGAACGGACTGAAGGGATGCTGGGGAAGTGCTCTCTCCTAACAGGGGATCAGGGCAGAGGGCAGCTTATGAGGCCTCTCTCCTGTGAGTGCCTCCTCTCCAGTACTATTGTTCTCTCAATCTCTAGGCCCTGAAATGCCAGTAACCTCCCACTTAACCTGCTTCCATTACCAGTGAGGCACTTAAGCCTAGAACAGGAGGAAAAGAAAGCTCTAACTTATTGTCCCTGGCCCACAGACTCCTCCTGTGTCCTCCACCCAACTTCCGCATGGTTATGATGGGGGAAAGTGCTTCAGGGTGCAAGAGGAAAGAGAATACAGGGAAGGAGGAAAAGCAAGAAGAGATATGAAGTAAGAGAAACCATTTCAGGGGTCTGAAGAACTTGGTAATCTCCTTAGCCTCTCCTGGCTCAGCCTGCTGGAGGATGGAAGTAGGATGACATGTCCAGACTATCTTTTTGCTGTTCTTGTTTTGTCATTAGCTACCAAGTATTGAGTCTTTACAAAATCCTAAGTGCTTTTCACATGCAGACAAAAACCCTACCAAGGTTATTATTATCTTAATTTCATCAATGAGAAATTGAGGCTCAGAGGTGTTAATTCGGGTAGGTACCACAGTTGGAAGTGACAGAATCAGAATGCAAAGCCTGGCCATTTGCCTCAAGAGTCTATGCTCCAAACCACTCCAGTACAACAGGTCCATTCTAAGGTTCTTCTGCAGAACTTAGATCTCAGTTCAACAGATAATCATTGCACACTAACTCTGTGCAAGACACTGACCTAGGTCCTAGGGATACAGAAAGTCATTCTTAATTCAGCAAATATTCATCAACCACCTCCCATGTACTAGACACTGTTCTGGGATTTGAGGATACAGCAAAAAATAGAACAAAACACAACAAATGCTAGTCCTTGGGAAGCTTACATTCTAGTGAGAGGACACAGACAAATATTAGCAAAATAAATAAATGAATTATATGATCTATATAATGATAAGTGCTGTGAAAAAAAGGTAGAGAAAGTGGGGTTGGAAGTGCTAGTTGTGATAATTTTTGTTCGAGTTTTTTACCCTCATGTTTTTAAAAAATATGTTTTATTAATTTCAGAGAGAGAAAGGGAGAGCGAGATAGAAATATTGATGAGAGAAACATCAATCTGCTGCCTTCTACACAATCCCCACTGGGGATTGAGTACAAAACCCCAGCATGTGACCTAACCTGGAATCGAACTGGCGACCTCCTGGTGCACAGGACAATGCTCTACCAACTGAGCCACACAGGCTGGGCTACCCCCACATTTTTAATATGAAAAATTTTAAACATACAGAAAAATTGAAAGAATTTTACAGGGAGCAAACACCAAATTGCCGTCTAGATTCTTATTAGCATTTTACTACACTTGCTTTTATCACTTATCTATCCTCCACATAGCCTCTCTAACTTGTTTAAAATGAAAATTTGCAAACATACAGAAATGTTGAAAAATGAAAAGATAACTCACTGAATGGGGTTAATATCCAAAATTTATAAATAATTTATAAAACTCAACACCAAAAAAAACTCCAATTTAAAAAATGGGCAAAAGACCTGAACAGCTATTTCTCCAAAGAAGACATTACAGATGGCCAATGGACATATGAAAACATGCTCAATGTCACTAAATGTCAGAGAAATATACATTAAAACCACAATGAGGCATCACCTCACACCTGTCAGAATGGCTATCATAAATAAATCAACAGCCCAGAAATCGGCCTGAACCAATATGCTCAATTAATATTTGACAAAGGAGGCAAGAACATACAATGGAGTCAAGACAGTCTCTTCAATAAATGGTGTTGGGAAAATTGGACAGATACATGCAAGAAAATGAAACTAGACCACCAACTTACACCATACACAAAAATAAACTCAAAATGGATAAAGGACTTAAATATACGACAGGAAACCATAAAAATACTAGAAGAATCCAAAGGCAACAAAATCTCAGACATATGCCGAAGCAATTTCTTCACCGATACAGATCCTAGGGCATTGGAAACTAAAGAGAAAATAAACAAATGGGACTACATCAAAATAAAAAGTTTCTGCACAGCAAAAGAAACCATCAACAAAACAACAAGAAAGCCCACTACATGGGAGAACATATTTGCCAACATTATATCTGATAAGGGTTTAATCTCCAACATTTATAGGGAACTCATACAACTTAACAAAAGGAAGATAAACAATCCAATCAAAAAATGGGCAAAGGACCTAAACAGACACTTTTCAAAAGAGGACATTCAGAAAGCCAAGAGACACGAGGGTGACAGCACATCCTCATGCCTCACATCCTGCAGATTGGTGAAAACATGCTCAAAGTCACTAATCATCCGAGAGATGCAAATCAAAACAACAATGAGGTACCATCTCACACCTGTCAGAATGGATATCATCAACA
>NW_005370950.1:433608-435159 GCF_000412655.1 Myotis brandtii | reverse complement strand
AAGAGATCAACCGAAGGACTTGTATGCATGCATACGAGCATAACCAATGGACACAAGACACTGGGAGGCATGGGAGGCTAGGGGAGGGTCAAGGGGAGAAAAAAAAAGGAGACATATATAATACTCTTTGTAATACTTTAAGCAATGAAACAATTAAAAAATTAAAAAAAATAAAAAGCCAACTGATTGAACTGGAAAAAAATAAAAAATAAAGTATATTACAAGGTTTCACAATATAAATAAATAAATAAATAAATAAATAAATAAACCAACAAACATGTGTTGGTGAGGTTGTGGAGAAGAAGAAACCTTAATCAGTGCAGTTTGTGGGAAGGCAGTGCACGATTTGTGGGAAGGCAGAATGGTGCAGCCACTGTGGAAAACAGTATGACGTTTCCTCAAAAAATTAAAAATGGAACTGAATTATGACCCAGCAATTCCACTTCTAGGAATATAACTGAAGAAACCCAAAACACTAATTTGAAAGAATATATTCACCTCTATGTTCATTGCAACATTATTTACAATAGCCAAGGTCTGGAAACAGCCCAAGTGCCCATCAGAATAAATGAGTGGATAAAAAAAGCTGTGGGACATTTACACAATGGAATTATATGCGGCCATAAAAAAGAAGAAAATCTTACCTTTTGTGACAGCATAGATGGACCTGGAGACTATTATGCTAAGCAAAATAAGCCAGTCAGAGAAAGACAAATATCACACAATCTCACTTATACGTGGAATGTAATGAACAAAATAAACTGAAAAACAAAATAGATCCAGAGACATGGAAGCATGCATCAAACTGAGGATTCTCAGAGGGAAGGGGCGGGGGAGGTCAAGAGGAGATTAGCTAAAGAACTCATATGCATATATGCATAACCCAAGGACACAGACAATAGTGCGGTGAAGGCCTGGGGAGGGGGCAGAAGGGGAAGAAGGGGGTCAATGGGGGAAAGGAGGATATCTGTAATATTTTCCACAATAAATACAAATTTTAAAAATAAATACATTAACAAAGTGGAGGTAGATTCATGGATACAGAGAAAGACTGACAGCTGTCAGAGGGGAGGGGGTTGGGGGCTGGGTAAGAAGGGTGAACGGATTAAGCAAAGAAAAAAAAAGGCTCGTGGATATAGACAACAGTATGGTAATTGCCAGAGTGGGGGAAGAGGTAGAAGGTAAAGGGGGGATAAATAGTGATGGAAGGAGACTTGACTTGGGGTGGAAAACACACAACACAATACACAGATGATGTATTGTAGAATTGTATACCTGAAAACTGTATACTTTTATTAACCAACGTCACCCCCAAAAATTCAATAAAAAAGAAATGTTGAAATAATGTCTTGTGACATTTGCTCTATGAATCTACCTACACTTTTTTCTGAACCATTCAAATGTAAGTTACAGATTTCATTTCACTTCTCTAAATACTCCAGCAGACATGTTGTAAGAATAAAGACCTTTGCCGAACCGGTTTGGCTCAGTGGATAGAGCGTCGGCCTGCGGACTGAAGGGTCCCAGGTTCGATTCCGGTCAAGGGCATGT
>NW_005370950.1:431431-433463 GCF_000412655.1 Myotis brandtii | reverse complement strand
TTCTAACTCTCTATCCCTCTCCCTTCTTCTCTGTAAAAAATCAATAAAATATATATTAAAAAAAAAAGAATAAAGACCTTCTTCTACATACCACAATATTATTATGCCATCAAAGAAAATTAACAATATTTCATATACTCTAATATCATATAATGTCCAGTTCTGTATTCAAATTTCCCGCACTTGCCTTTTATATTTTTAACATTAAGAATCTAAGTAAGGGGGGGGGGCAAAAAAAAAGAATCTAAGTAAGTTTCTCACATTGCATTTGTATCTTTAGCCACTTTTAATGTAGAACAGCCCCAATTTTTTTAAAAAAAGCTTTATTTTGAAATAATTATAGATTTGTAAGGAAGTTGCATAGATAGTACAGAGAGGACGTGTGTACCCTTCACCCAGCTTCCCTCAATGATTACATCTTACTTACTTAGTTATAGTACAACTAGAGGCCCCGTGCATGAAAATTCATGCACTGTGGTGGTGGTGTGTGTGTGTGGGGGGGGGGGTGGTCCCTCAGCCCGGCCTGTGCCTTCTTGCAGTTTAGGAGTCCTCAGGGGATGTCCGACTGACGGCTTAGGCCCGCTCTCAGTTGGACATCCTTAGCGCTGCTGCGGAGGCGGAAGAGCCTCCCGGCACCGCCGCTGCACTGGCCAGCCATGAGCTGGCTTCTGGCTAAGTGGCACTCCCCCTGTGGAAGCACACTGACCACCAAGGGGCAGATCCTGCATTGAGTGTCTGCCCGTGTTGGTCAGTGCATGTCATAACAACCAGTTGTTCCGCTGTTAGGGTCAATTTGCATATTACCCTTTTATTATATAGGATATCAAAACCAGGCAATTGATGCTGGTACAATGTGTGCATAATTCTATGCCATTTTACCACCTGTGGAGATTCCTGTAACAACCACTGCAATCAAGATACTATTTTGTCACCACAAGATTTAGTAATGTCATAATTTCATCAGGTTGAGGGAAGTATTGAAACCTTACCTCCCTTTAAGTCTCTTTCTCCTGTCCCATTTATAGTATGGTTATCTTAAGTATTTCCTCTACATATATTGAACTCCACATCAGATGATGTTATATTTATTGCTTCAACCATCAAACCAAAATTAGACAACTCAAGAGGAGAAGGAAAGTCTATGTACTTACATTTTTACTTATTCTATTATTTCTTCCTTCCTGATGTTCCAAATTTTCTTCTTTTATCATATTCTTTCTGTTTTCAGAATTACCTTTAACTATTTTTATGGTGGATCTACTGGCAACATTCTCTTTGCTTTCCTTTGTCTAAGGATATCTTGATTTCCCCCTCATTTCTGGAGGATACATTCACTAGACATAGCATTCAAGGTTGGCAATTCTTTTCTTTCAACACTTGAAATATGTTGTGCCACTTCCTGCTGGCCTCCATGGTTTCTGGTGAGAAGCCACTGACATTTGTTTTTCCCCTGTAGGTAACTTGCTACTTAATGATTTTCACTTTGTTTTATTTTCAAACTAGAGGCCCGATGCACGAAATTCATGCAAAGGGCCCGGCCCTCGCAGCCTTGGCCAGCCCTCATAGCCCCGGCTTCATCTGGAAGGTCGTCCAGATGATCATCTGGAATGTCGTCTGGACGGTCATTCTGCTGTTCAGTCTAATTAGCATATTAGCTCTTTATTATATAGGACTAGAGGCCCGGTGCACGAAATTCGTGCACTGGGGGTGGGGGGGATCCCTCAGCCCGGCCTGTGCCCTCTCACAGTCTGGGACCCCTCACTCCTTACCGCCCACCTGCTTGCTGCTCCCTACCACTCGGCTCGCTGCTCCTCAGTGCTGCCGCGGAGGTTCCTGCCACCTCTGCTGCACTCATCAGCCATGAGCCCGGCTTCTGGATGAGCAGCACCCCCCCTGAGGGAACTCATTGTACCTCCAGGCCCTGGTTGGTGTGGATCAGTAGTTAGAGTGTCCTCCCACGCACCAAAGGGTCATGAGTTCGATTCCAGGTGAGGGCACATACACAGGTTGTGGGTTGCTTGGGCAACTGATC
>NW_005370950.1:422913-429170 GCF_000412655.1 Myotis brandtii | reverse complement strand
GATTGCCATGGCGATCACCAGCACCCCTGACGGGGGTGTCGCCTGACCTGCTGGGCTTTCTGATGGCGATCATCTGCTGGCCTGCCACCATTCTTCCGTCTTTCCCCTTTTGCCTCCCATCATTGCGCCTATGTATGCAAATTAGCTGCCATCTTTGGCGGCTAACGCCATCTTTGTTGGCGGTTAACCGCCATCTTCGCTGGCAGCTAATTTGCATATCACCCTGATTAGCCAATGGGAATAGCGGCGGTCGTACGATAATTACCATGTTTCTCTTTTATTAGATAGGACTAGAGGCCTGGTGCATGAAATTCGTGCACTCAGGGGTCCCTCAGCCCTCAGCCTGGCCTGTGCCCTCTCGCAGTCCAGGAGCCCTGTGATGGATCACCTCTGCAGAGGGAGGCCCCGCCCACCCACCACAGCTTGCCGTTTGGTGGCCTGGGGCTCCCTCTTTGGGGTGATCGCGGAGCCCCCCAGTTGATCACCCTGCTGGCCAATGGCCTGGGCCTCCCTCTGTGGGGCAATCATGGGGCAATAGTGCATCTCACCTGCCTTGGCTGGCCTGGTGCCAGTGGGTGTCATAGCGTGGTCATCCAGAAGGTTGTTCTGCTGTTTGGTTGTTCAGTTGATTTGCATATTATGCTTTTATTATTATAGATGTTTGATTGTAATGTGTCTTGACATGGATTTCTTTGAGTTTATCCAGTTTGGGATTTGTCCAGGTTCTTAAATCGGTAGGTTTATGTCTTTTGCCAAATTTGGGAAATCTTCAGCCATTATTTGAGAACTTTTTCAGCCCCACCTGCTTTCTCTTCTCCTGGGACTCTGACGACACAAATGTTAGGTCTTTTGTTATAGTCCTACATTTCTCTAAGGCTCTTCTCCTTCTCCTTCTTCTTCTTCTTCTTCTTCTTCTTCTTCTTCTTCTTCTTCTTCTTCTTCTTCCTTCTTCTTCTTCTTCCCCTCCTCCTCCTCCTCCTCCTCCTCCTCCTCCTCCTTCTTCTTCTCCGTCATCTATTTTCCTGTTGTTCAGATTTGATAATTTCTAATGTTCTATTTTCAAGTTCACTGATTCTTCCCTCTGTCCCTTCCCATCCTGCTGATGAGCCCATCCACTGAAATTTTTAGTTTGGATATTGTATCCTTCTGTTCTAAAGCTTCTATTTGATTCTTCATTGTATCTTCTGTTTCTTTGCTCCGACTTTCTATTTATTTTTCATTTGTTTTAACCTTGTTTGTAACTGCTTACTAAAGTACTTTTTGGTTTATGTTGGCCAATTTAGGATCCTTGTCAGATCATTTAAAGTTCTCTGTCATCTTGCTGTTGCCATCTGTTGATTATTTCTCATTCAAGTTGAGAATCTCCTGGTCCCTGGTATGATAAGTGATTTTTTCCCCAGATATTTTTGGATATTATGTTATGAGACTCTGAAAGTTATTTAAATGTTTGTTTTTTGATAGGCTTCTTCTGACACTGTTGCCATGTAGGGGTAGAAGTACAAGTGCCCTCTCACCCCCCGTGGTACCAGTTGATACTCCAGAATGGGGGCTCCTCCTTACTGTTGGGCAGGGGTGGAAGTTCCAGCTCTCTAGTGACACCTCTCTGTCTGGAAGTGGTTGAAGTGCCTTTTTCATGATCTCCAGGGGGCTTCCACTGACCATGGTAGGTATGAGGGTGGTAGAGAAGTGGGGTGGGGAGGAGAGGAGGGATATGGCAGGGGCAGAAGTCCTGGTGCTCCCCTAGCCCTCCTCTGGCACTCTGCCACCACCTGGTGGGGAGGAGAAGCCTTGTACTTTGTGGGGATAGAAGCCCAGGTTCCCTATTCAACCTTCTCTGGCACCACCCCAGAGAGCGTATGGGAGAGTCTGATGAGAGTGGAAGTCTGGGTTTCTACTTAGCCTTTTCTGGTATAGGTGAGGCTGAGTTTTTTTCTATGATGTTCAGTTGTAGTAGAATGGTTATTGTCTAAGAGTTTTCTGTCTGGCTATGCTGCCCATTTCCTAGTCTTTTAGCTAGAAAGAGCAGGCTTTTATTGAGGCCTTTCTTGGTTTGTGATCACTGGCATTTCCAGGTTGATGACTTCTCTGGTACCCATTCTGGGATATATGAGGCAACAAGAAAACCCAGGGAACTCACCACCATGAGTTCAGATCACTGGAGTTCCTAGTCAGTCTGCCCCTTTCTTCTTTCAGAATCTTATGTCTGTTTCATGTATAATGTCCAGGGTTTTAGCAGGAGGGATAGGGAGAAGTGTGTCTACTCCAGCTGGGACAAGAACTAGAAGTCTCATCTTTTTTCTTTTAATTAGTTTTCTGAAGTTTACAAATTGGCTGTTTTGTAGAATATCCTACATTCTTGATTTGTCTGCCCCCCCTCCCCGCATGGTGTCATTTATCTCATTCCTCTGTGCCCTGTATGTACTGTACACTGGAAATTAGAATAGAGGCAATCTTAAATAAGTTTATCAAAGTCGGCCTCACTGAGAAGGTGGCATTTGAGCAAAGACTTGAGAGAGGCGAGGAAGTGAGCCATGCAGAAAAGTAAACCTAGCCAGGGAACAGTCAATGCAAAGGTCCTGGGTAAGCAGTGCACCTGGCTTGTTCAAGGAACAGCAAGGAGGTCCAAGTAGCTGGAACAGAGTGAGGGAGGAAAGTACTAAGAGCTGAGATCAGAGATTTAGTAGGGACCAGATCGTGTAGGGCTTGTAGGCCATTGTAAGGATTTGGGCTATACTCTTAAGGGGATGGTGAACCATTGAAGGGTTTTGTGCAGAGAACTAACATGACATGACTTGGGTTTACCAAGATATCTCTGGCTCCTGTATGGATAATAGGTCACAGTGGACAAGGGTGGAAACAGTAAGGCCAGTCAGGAGACTACTGCAGTGATCTAGATGACAGGTGATGGTGATTTGGATCATTATGGCAGCACTGGAGGTGATGAGAAGTGGTTGGATTTCAGATGTATTTTGAAGGGAGAGTCAATAGGATTTGCTGACGAATTGGACATGAGGTGTGGCTCCAAGGTTTTTGGTCAGAGCAACTTGGAAGATGAAATTGCCATCAACTGAGATGATGACAGCTTATGAGGGGTCATTTTGGGGGAAAAGATCAGGTGTTCAGATTTTGATATGCTGATTTTGAGATGCCTATTAGACTTCCAAGTGAAGATGAATAGTAAACAGGTCCTGCTGCTGAGGTGCTCAAAGTTAGAGAAATAGAAATATGAAAGCCAATTTTTATAATATCTGTGAAAAGTGCTACCTCAGAGGAGTGTATAGGAAAGCAAGTTATCAACTCTACTTGTGAGGAGAGGATGTAAGAAACATTTTACAAAGGAGATGACATTTGTTATTTGATCCTGAAGAGAGAAGTGCCTTGTTTTCTACATTCTTAGACCCTGGCACACAGTGGTTGCTGTCAGACCCAACCTAGTCACTAGTTGTGTGAACTTAGATGTTATTTTATTTTTATTTTTCATTAATCCTCATCCAAGGATATTTTTCCATTGATTTTTTTAGGGAGAGTGGAAGAGAGAGGGAAAGATAGAGAGAAACATCGATGTGAGAGAAACACATCAATTGGTTGCCTCCTGCATGAGGACTGACCAGGACCACAGCCGGGGAGGAGCCTGCAACCAAGGTACATGCCCTTGACCAGAATCGAACTCGGGACCCTTTGGTCACCTGCTAGGGCGACCTTGGATGTTATTTTACTTCTCTGCGCTTCAGTTTCTTTATCTATGAAATGGAAATAATCATAGGGTTTTTGTAAGGACTAAATGTAAAACACTCAACACAATACCTGGTATACGGTGGGTTAGAGTTAATTATTATTGTTAAATGAACAAACGAGTGAATATCTTCCTTCATGCTAGACTGATAACCCGGTAGATTAAAGTATTTTATATGCTCAGCAGTTTGTCAATATAGACAAAGTGGCTGGGGCCGGGGGGACTACATATAGCCTGGGCCCTCTGAATTGCTCTGATTGAGCAATAAGCATTGCTAAGCCTGGAGTGAGTGGAGAGGGTCAAACTATCCTTCCCAAACCCCATCTCCATTGACTGGTTTTCTCTCTCTCTCTCTCTCTCTCTCTCTCTCTCTCTCTCTCATCTTTTCCTTGAGATTCATAGTGAGCTTCTCCCCACTCCACAGGCTCTCTGAGACTCAGACTGGACTGGGTTGGCAACCCTGAAATGCTTTGATATTGGAACTCCCTCTCAACTGCTAGAGCCTGAGGCACCAGGAAGATAGGAGTTCCCTACTGGTCCAAAGAAGCCCTGAGCAGAGCACTGGCAGGCACTATGATTGGTAGGCTGCTCAGACTAAGGCAATGGATGATTGGGGAAGGGATTTCAGAAGAGAGAGACCATTTCTCAACCCATTCACCTCTCTGTCACCCTTAGTAAACTGATGGAGTTGGGGCAGCACAACCCGCTGCTGTTTGATAATCTGGGCTCATTCTTCAAAGTAGAGCTTCATTGGGTGACCTCAGTCTTTGTATGTGGAGAAACAATCACCCTTTCACCTGGGAACCAGAGTCTGGGGTCGTTGAATGCAGAAGTTTCTGGTTTGCAAGTAGGGGGCACTGCTGTGAGTGCACATCCTTGGTCAATGGGAATTCTAGCAATTCGGGCATGGATGTGAATAATTTGGGTGATTAGTCCAGGAAGATATCAAGATTTCCCCATCATTCCCCATGTATAAATTAGGGAGCTCCTACTTTAGCTCATTAAAATTAAAAGGCCTCATAGGAATGGCAGTATACAAAGGATCATTCTTACCTTGGTGGAGACAAGTTTCTCATGAGCTTTCCTGAACTAGTTTTCTCTATGGAGTAGAGAGAGATTCTGAGGTCTGTTAACCCCTGTGAGTAGGTACAGAGCCCAATAAGAGGGGAAAAATAAAAAGAATGGAAGGGTGGTAAACAAAGAATTAGGCAGCTTCCCAGTGCTGTGTCTGGTTTGGGGCTAGCAAATTCCTGGCTATGTGCCCTCCCTCTCTGCTACCACCATGCGGCACATCCTGTCCTCATGAGAGCTTTTGAAGACCAGAGCTTTTTCTCCTAGTAACCTAGCATTCTGGCCCAGGTGTTGGTCTAGGCCAGTGATGGCGAACCTATGACACGCGTGTCAGAGGTGACACGCGAACTCATTTTTTTGGTTGATTTTTCTTTGTTAAATGGCATTTAAATATATAAAATAAATATCAAAAATATGTCTTTGTTTTACTATGGTTGCAAATATCAAAAAGTTCTATATGTGACACGGCACCAGAGTTAAGTTAGGGTTTTTCAAAATGCTGACACGCCGAGCTCAAAAGGTTCGCCATCACTGGTCTAGGCAGTTCAAAGCTAGGGCCACAAAAACCTCTCCACTTGGGACTCGTTTCTTCACTCTCAGTTAGTAAAACAGGAGCGTCATTGTGGTGGAGCCCCAAAGCACTGCAAATTTAGTGGAGAGCTGTGCCCAGGAGTCTCATGGTGGGCTTTGACTCAAGAGTTGCAAGGTATAGACACCATGCTAAGATACTGGCAGCCAGAGAGGGTCCAGCTACTGCCCCAATCGACCACACCTCCACAGGGCATGATGGCAGGGGGGAGGCTCCTTGCTCTATATGCTTCCACACTGAACTGGGTCGGGACTGTGCCTCAGCTCTATTAATAACCCCCTAACCCATTCTGGTTGCCCCAAACCCGGATGCCAGAAGCTGTGAGTCAGCAGTTAAAAATAACGGAGAGCAACTGCACCCGAACTCCAATGAGCAGCTCCCCCTGGCCTTCCGCCCTCAAGGTTTTGTCAGTTTTAGTCTCCAGCTCGGGGCCTCACAGAGCTTAAGTGTGCTGTCAGAGCTGAGTACCCAAGGCTTGGGGCTAGGGGCAAGAGGTTAGGGGCTGGGGCTGGGTTCTGCATTCTGTTGGGGGTCTGGAAGCTGAGAGTCTGGGAGCTGGTGGTTTAGCAGGCGGGGACTGGAGACCCTGGAGGTTGTCAGGGCTAGGTAGGAAGGGGAGGGGAGGAAGAAGCTGCCGGGCTGTGAGGCTGGGAAAGAAAAGTAGGGATGGGGAGCGGAGGTACATGCTGAGAGATGAGAGCCTGCAGTACCTGACAGGCGTGGCGACCCAGAGCTGAGGCGGGCAGTCGGCCTGATTCAGGGGCGGGATCGGGAACGGGCAAAAGTAAGGAAGGATATGCAGCCCAGAAAGGTACTGTGTGAAGATCTGCTGGGTAGCAGGAGGCGTGGACCCCAAAGGACCAG